>NC_092285.1:12799746-13104746 GCF_036320965.1 Panulirus ornatus
GCCTTCCGGTGTCAGGAGAAAGTGACCCCAATGTGCAAGACACGTGTTCACCCACGGAGCACGACGGTCCGACCCCCGTGAGCACCATGGTACGACCCTCGGGTACGACCGGCTCGCCACCGTACCCAAGAGTCGTGCCGTCGTGCTCGCGGGGCGGACGGCACAAGACTCGGGACAACCTGACGTGCCATCGCGACTCCCTCTCCCTCCAAGGTCAGGCCGCGTCACCCTAGCTGTCATGGTTACGTAGTCGTGACATCAGAGCTGTTCCCTCAACACGGCCAAGACACAGACAAGCCAACACCTTCCCCCACCCCACCCGTTGATGCCCGAGGCACTCCCAAGTACTGACAACCGTCATCAAAGACGTATCTTTCACGAGTCTTAAGAAACAAACGCACGAACGAACTTGAGGGAATCAAAATACATCGGTAAAGGAAGCCAACATAATACCCACGGAGGGAAACTCACGCCTCGCTAATAAATAACAAGGACAAAAAAAAAAAGTCCGTAACAATGTTCTCCTTATGAAGGCTCGTCTACCACATACATCGGCCTGCAACCAAGCTTTGCCACGACTCTCATCAGGTAAGATGGTTGAGGCATTGCTCCACATCCCGACATATGTCTCCCAAAGCTTAGTAGATTGGTCGCGCGCGTTTGACAAAGAGTTCTTTCAAAATCTCTCAACTGGAAGGTTACATATACCTAACACCAGCTGGCACAAGGGAACAATATCAGCCACTGTTAACTTCATCTGGCCTTCCAGAAGACTTGAGCGAGGTCAGTCTGCATCTTCAGTGTCTTCTAGTGGCGAAATATACACCGCACTACCAACTACAAGAGATGAGACCGCTTCTGCAGCGGTTCCTGCAACTTCAAGGCTGCACTACAGCAAGTCACTAGCAGAGTAAACATGGACTCCTTGGGAGCGAGTCGAAGTTCGGCGAGACTTTACTCCCGTGAGACAACCTCGCCGAAATTACTTTTCTCAAGGAATAAACATGAGGAGGAGGAGGAGTGCAGTAGTGACTAAATGTGGTACATGGGGGACGACGTGTTGTCAATGGGCTGAAGCAAGTCATATGAAGCAGTCAAGGTAAACCATGGAATAATTGGTGGGGCCTGGCAGTTTATACTTGGATCTGGTCTCTGTGCATTATACATGACAGCTACATAGTGGACGTATGCATATGAGGCCGTCTTACGTTAACAGGATGACTTATGTTAACTTCCCACGCTACAGAACCAACCTAGCTTTACCACATCACACGAGACGGTCTCTATACACCAATATCTACACATCATAAGTTAACTTTCGAGGGTAACTCGAACAGTAAACAGAAGGTCTGCCATGCCAAGCGTGTGAGATAATTCCACATACGGCCGCCGTGCCTGACCTAACACGGTGTGGACGCGGCGCTACTTGCTCGCCGCCAACCCACCCACTGCTCACACATCACTCGGTGCCTGCCTTACACACACACATCCCCTTACAGCTCTTATGACTGCCAGATTTGAAAGCTCTTACTAACTCTGCAATGTTCACCTTTCCCCTGCATTCTTCTGACCTGCTGTACCAATACCCAAATCTTTATCCTAGAAAAATTGAGAGCATATATCCAACATAAAACAAAACAGTGTAGTTTCTATGAACAAAACTATTTTCAACAAATCATTATCTTACGTATTCTTGACAATGGCGGATCTATAAGGCAGAGGCAGAGTTTTTGCTGCCATCTGCAAAAATTTAAGTTTACAAATGAAAAAGGGTTTCGCCACAATCTAAATATAACTATCAACCAGGATTTTTAAAAGCAAAGTTTTCCACAAACTATGATGATCATTAATCTGATTTCTTTCCACATACCACAACCGTATTGCATGTCTTTCGTCAGCATCCTTTAATGTTGACCATCTAACATCGTCATACACGAGCGAAATTGTGGAATCATAAAATAGCCACCATTTATTCAGAGACTGGTATCCCAGGCAAACACATCCGTCCCGCTGAATCAGACAGGCACTCCATGCAAGACTGGACAGCTACATTGTACTGTAGTGCCGTCACGACACTGTTAGTGGAGAATTACTTAACCACAAACTACCGGCGGCTACAAATGACACACTTCTACAAAAATCGTGTAGACTTAAACTCACTGAACATGAAGGCCACTGGTTTTGATGGCCTGGTCTTTCACCTCACCCTTAAGGGTTAGGTCAAAGGTCATGCCATCAAAACCCACAGACTGAAGCGTCGTGCTCAAGCGGATAACACCCCTCCCCCTCATCCCTCCAATACAAGATTGGACCCAGAATCAATCCCCCCCCCCCCCCCCCCGCCACATACTCCACTCCCTTCTCACTTCTCCGACTCTGCATATTGAAACCCACGAGAAAATAGTTATCATAAATCATCCACACATTCCCTTTAAAGCTGCATGACATTTTGTGCATCATGGGTTGGCTGCGCTATCCTAGCTACTGGAATGGGCAGTGTACCCAACCTCAGCAGTAAATCTCTCCATCCCCTGAAACAATGTTACAATAACCCAAGCTGTCATGTGTCACACAACGCCTTCACTTTGTTTGGTAGGGGAATTCATATGACCCTAAGTGAATATTTCCAACAATTCCTTTCACCGCAAAATTCAATTCGTAACATATTCTCAGCTGAGCGTATCCGCTGATGTGGTAAATTGCCAGCATCCCTGGGAGCTGAACATGATTTTCACTTCTTGAGCAAAACCGTATGATGGGCCTGACCACCGTCGAGTGTCCCCGGCACATTCTACCTGCGCCTGGATAGTGAGCAGAGTCAGGGCCGCACAACCCGACGCGTCAAGAGCCATTCGAAATGCTTCCCGGTGCTGCTGTGGGCGGGAGGTGAGGGTTACCCGGTCCCAGGCATCCTGCGCTTGGCACACGGCCAATATCTGCTTTATGAGCGTGTTTACCCACACGCAAGCAATTTAATAAGTACCATAAACAAGCTAGGGATGCAGGAATGGTTCCTCCATGCTGAAGAAACATCTAAATGTTTGGAAATGGTCGGCATTTTCTCCTTCAAGCTGAGGCTTTCGAACAGTTGTCGAGAGATGTGTAGGCGTGACGTCATGTCAACAAGCGGACGCACGCTCATATACCCTGACTCTTGGTCCGTCAAGGGACTGGGTATTTAATTCTTGTTCTCCCTCGAGAAAGACTTTAAGCTGAAGTCGTTGCATTTCAGCACTTTAAGACGAGAGCGTGATGAGTCCTTACCGCTAAAGGTCAACCGCATGCCAATACCACCACCATGAAATACCACGCGGATAAAGTCTGTGATAGACAGCCCACAGCAAGCCAAGTAGCGATCCACCGCTGTCTAAAATGTGCCCAACACCAACCACAAGTTCCTTCGTCAAACAAAACTAAAGGAAGGAACAATACAGGACATAATGCTGGTGAGACCCGCTGGTATCGTGTCACGGGGTAGCCAACTCACTAAAGACCACTTGGTCTATATTTCAACCAAGTTTTGTGAGTTCCTGTCTAAACCTAACCTGAGTATTTACGTCCATTCTGTGGGCTCGTCTTTCTTCACAAACTTGCTACTCGTCAGTCAACGTCTGGTCTGATACATTGTTGATACTTGTGCAAGTCCCAAAATGTTTCTGCCAATATTTAACAGCTATAAACAACAACAAAGCTCACGTGTAGCAAGAGAACTAATTATTTTCTTGTTAACGCACATGATAACCTACTTAAAACTACCACCACCCTCAGACTACTTCACAAAATACGGACAGTTGGACAGGCAAAGACTGTACCTTACTATTTCTGAATACCTATATGATATGTTTCCCATCTAGACGAGCATACAACTCTCCTATATAATCCGGTTAAACGGGATGTGTAGAATAGGGTTACCAATATTAACCCTACACCACCATCGCTACCACGCTATCATACACCACTTCTACCAATAAACAACTGCGCTGACCTATATTACAAGCTATATTCCACGTCTGGTTTACATAAGAGATAATACTAATAAATAATATGCATATACATTATTCGGCTTGAATACTTGTAAGCTACGTACATTTTGGAAGCCGGTCTCTATCACAGCCCCGGTCTGGGACCAAGTTTCTGTTCCTCCTCTGATGAGAACGACTGACTGACGCCGATGGCCTCGTATCCTTTAAAACCTGGCTTTGTCACAAATCATAATTGTTTGCCCAATAAATTTGTCTCGAGAGTGTCTCGCTCATATGTCTCCAACACGTACAGATACACAGTTAAGATTCGGGTGCGATATTTAAACTTTTTGCTAATTCGGGCACCGTTTAATCTTGCCATACAAAATCTTCCATTCCCGTCATGTTCAAAAGAGTATTCACTTTCGTGGAGATTGGAAACCATGGCTCCCAGGATTTTCGTTGAGTAAATCATGATACATTCCGCCCATCTTAATTCTGTAGACCTTTGCACGTTTTCTACCTGCCAATTCTAGAGATCTTTGCACGTGCTCTCCCTGCCTGCCTTAAAGGATGAGAGCAGACAACAATGATCTCTTCCCTAACGTATCTACTGATGTTTGAGGCCAGTATCTATTTCCATATGCTTCATACCGAATTCTACGCTGTGCATCATACCCTACACTGCTTTTGGTACCTTAAGAACTTCAGCAGCTGGGTCTGGGACCAAGCTTTGACCTATCACTGAATCCGTTTTAAGCCACCAGAAAACTACGTACCCTTCACAACCTGACCATACAGTACCTTATATATATATATATATATATATATATATATATATATATATATATATATATATATATATATATATATATATATAAAGGGCTGTCCAAGTATGTTTGGAAAACCCTAGAGGGCATGGTTCTCGATGTGATTCAGTTTGGGTTAATATTCTAATCGCATTTGGCCATCGTGTACACATCGAGAACCATGCCCTCGATGTGTACACGATGGCCAAATGCGATTAGAATATTAACCCAAACTGAATGGCGCCACAGATGCAATACTAGAAACCATTACAAATACTAGATTATTCTATGGAGATAAGTGGGCCTAAATAGCTGTGGCCTAATACAGCAGGGCTGTTTGATGTCACCGTGGCTTTTTAACATACATGTTGGAGTGATAAGGGAAATGAAAGCAAAACTAGGGAAAGAGGTGTACAGATGGAGTAGAGGGTGAGTTACGGTAGCTTGTGATAAGCCTGTGTTCGGCTGATACTGTTGTTTGCTGTCAGTGAAAAAGATTGTAGAAGGTTGCGTGTTTTATGTGTATAAAATGTAGGAAGGCAAATGTGAATAAAAAAGTTATGTGCTGATGTTTGAAAGGAAACACTGAGAAATTATATATTCTGAAAAGCCTAAAGAGTGAAAGAATTAAGGATACTAAATTGTGTTATTGGTACGGAGATAGAAAGACCAGAAGAGGTGAAAGAATCTACAGTATTCAGGATACATCTTGCGTACGTTTGGGGATATGGAAGGGGAGATAAGGGAGAGAGAAGTACATGGTAGAAGTCATTGGGTTCCTTGAATGAAAAATGAAGGATAGAGGAGTAAGCATGGAAAAGAGGATTAAGGGACAGCATAGTCCTCCCAACCCTGACCAATGCAGCTGAAAAACGAACATGGAATGAGTCACAGAGGTCAAGAATCTAGGCTGTGGAAATGAGCTACCTGAGAGGAGCATGTGGTATAACTAGATGGAATGAAGAAATGACAGGATGCACGAGGGGTTTGGTATGATGGAATGCTAAGAGAATGAATTGTGGAATGGTAGAGTGGATGAAACGTAATACTTTGAGGTGGTTTGGGCTTGTGAAAAGAATACAAGAAGGGGAGTTTACAAGGAGAGTGTGATAGTACAATTAGAGGGGTTACTGTGAGAGCAAGCTCACCAATGACATGGGAAAATTGAATGGAAGAGTAATGGAGGGAGAGAAATGAAGGAAGAATGTGTAGAATGGTGCATGGAAGGGAGGCATGTAAGGATAGGGATAAGTGGAGACTTTTGCTGTGGCCATCCCACTGATGGTAGTTTCCGGAAGGAAACAGGTCATCAGCGATAGACAGACGACAAACAGTATTACAAAAATGTGGCAAAGACCGAAAAAATAATAACCTCTTCAGATTTACTTCATATAAAAGATCTCATGGTTTTCTTTGTTAATAATAAAAAAATATTATTCATTGAAATGCATGTGGTCAAAGTTATATAGGGAAAATGAGGTGACTTTGGCTTGGAAAGGGCAAGTTTGACCTTCACACTTCTGTGATGCTTAAAGCTGGCTAATCATCAAAACTCTTAAATTACACTTATTACAAATCAATAAAATTTTGGGATTATTTTGGTGATTCTATTTTCAAATATCAGAACAAAAACTCAAAATCTTTTCATGTGGCATTCAACATATGTTTCATTAAATTTCTTTTGCTTAATGGGACAGAAATGGCATTTTCACATGAAAACCAAAATTCAAACTTCTGTACCTTTTAGACAAATCACATTTAGTTTCCCTTTATCTAACTCAAGCAAATAGTAATTCTTAACATGAATAGCTACCTATAATAAAGGCTGTGACACATTTGCTACAGTAGCAAAAAGAAAATGAGTCATAGTTTCAATTTCATAAAAACAGATTCAATATCATTAGGTGTGGATCACTTATGGGAACAAGCAAAGGATGGGCCAAAATCACCCAATAATGAGATAAACTTCAATGGCAAGTTTGACATGGATGTAAAATAAGGCTGTAAAAACTGGATGTGAAGATTTGCTATAAATATTTCTACTCAAGAAAATGAACCTAACAATATGGTTTTACAACAGTAGCAAAATGATTTTTTTTTCAAAAACTCCATTTCTCTTTCAATAAATTTTATGGATGATTAGTTCTTGAAATGAAATGCAATAACTTTCAACAATGATTGAGAGGTAACTAATTTAAGAACAAAATGTATCAAATTTTTTTCAGGCTTGTTCATCACTTCCCACTTCAGCAAGGTAGCACCGGAAACACACAAAAATTAACAGACCCTAAAGCCTTCCATCCACTGCCAAGCACCAAAGACTTTTCTATGGTTTCCCCTTACCACTTCATATACCCTAGTTTAGCCCACTAACAGTGCCATGAACTCAAATTTTCTTTAACTCTATTCTCCAATCTCATCCCTGGTCTTCCCGTCCACCTTGCTCCTTCCATGACTGATGGATATGTCCTCTTTGTCAATCTCTCTTCACTCATCCTCTCCATGAATCCAAATAATTTCAGCACACCCAGCTCATCTCTCTCTCAAACATATTCTACATACTACTACACCCCTCTCCCTCAATATAATTCTGCACTCGATAATCCCTCTTAACACAGCATATTGTTCTCAAGTATTGAATTTCCAAGACATTCACCCTCTTCTATGTTTTTACATTAGAGCCCTAACTTGCATACATTCAGCACTGATGGGACTACTAAAACATCAAACTTACCCATCTCTGTCCTCACAAACAGTGACCTCTTTCTACACACTCCTCAAAGCACCCATGACCTTTGAAACCTCACCCTCCATTTGGTTAACCTTAGCCACCTTAGTTTCATTTTCATCCACTGTCATATTCACTCTAAAGTACACATGTAAAACACTATGCACTTTCTCCAGGTTATCTCAATTTAAATTTGCACTTAAACCAAACTCTTTCTCAATTCCGCTAAACCTCATTATCTAACTTTTATTTACATCAACTCTCAACTTTCTCCTTTCAAAAATTCTCTACAACTCAAGCACTAGCTTCCATAGTTTCTCAATCCTTTCTCAATCAAGTCTGCCAGATGACAGACATACATTTATTGTTCTTATAAACACACACATACACCTTTCATTTATGGTTTCTTTTATTTCTACTTCATTATCTTTCATGCATTCATGCACACAGTTTTCATGCTCATTTCTACACCTAGATATACATGTACTCTGCATAAAACTGAGCAAAATTGGACTGTTCTTCAATATGATTGTGTGATAACAAAGATGGCTAAAGCCTATATATCATTATTACTATGACCACCATTCACTACTGTAATCAATATTGCTTTTTTTCATACATGATTGCCGTTTCTCCTGTTAGCAAGGCAGCACTAGTAACAGACGAAGAAAGGCCACATCCACTTTCTGGCTGTCGTGTGTAATGTACTGAAACCACAGCTCCCTGTTCACAACCAGGCACCACAGAACTTTCCAAGAGGCTTCACACACTCTGGTTCAGTCCATTGACAACACATCAATCTTTATCATCATTATTATGATCACTATCATTAATATATTTATCATTATTATTTTCATCATACATATTCGCCATCTCCTGCATTAGCGAGGTAACGTCAAGAACAGATGGCTGAGCCTTAGAGTGAAAATCCTCACTTGGCCTACTTCTCTGTTCCTTCTTTTGGAAAAGTAAATAGGAGGGGAGGATTTCCAGCACCCCACTCCCACTCCTTTTAGTTGCCTTCTACAATACACACGGAATGTGTGGGAAGTGTTCTTTCTTCCCCATCCCAAGGGATAATTATCATTACGTATGAATTCTCCAGTACTCTTCAGCCATGGCATGGGGAGGATGTTACAGCAGAGTGCTAAATGTAGATGACATTGAGTAGTATTAGCCCCAAACCACTGATGAGTCTAGAGTCTCAACTGATAATGAGTTTGATGATAAAAAGAACCAACCGGATCAAAACTTTATATGTATGAGGTGGTGACAGGAGAAACATTTTTTGACATCAGGCCATGCAGAACTTTACAGCTATCTCAGAAATAAGCTTTCAACATGAGACTGTAATTCTCCAGGGAAAACTGAGGCCCATTTCCCTTATTTCTTAGTTATTTTCTTATTCTCATATGTTCTTAAATCTCAGATGAAATTTTTTTTCCCCTTTTCCTGAAAAGCGCCCATATTTCAGAAGCATCAGGAAATTTGTGTGCCTGCTTAGAGTTAAACAAGCTGATATCTTTGGGGACGCAAAATCATAATCATAACATGATTTTCAAGTACAACATACGTAAGGTTAGATCTCTCACATTTGAAAAAAAAAGAATCCTGAATATCACTGGATCCCTTTATATGTTCAGGATTCCCTATTCTTGCTATAGAGCAACTGAAAATATATGTCAAAC
The DNA here is from genome assembly GCF_036320965.1 of Panulirus ornatus. Classification (NCBI taxonomy): domain Eukaryota; kingdom Metazoa; phylum Arthropoda; class Malacostraca; order Decapoda; family Palinuridae; genus Panulirus; species Panulirus ornatus. The sequence continues at coordinate 12,808,934 of NC_092285.1, forward strand.
TCCAGCTGAGCTGTCCATACAGTAAGATGACACATCATTTGAATTTTGATCTTTGGGTAGTAGGCCTACCCTACCTAGTTTTAAAGTTCTGAACATAAACAATGGATTTCATTATGGAAAGCAGTGCACATAATTCCCTTTCAAATCCATGCAGCAATCATCAAAGAATTTCTACAACTGATATTGTAGTATCATAAATATAAACAATATTTGTCGTGGGAGACAGCGACAAAGCAAAATATATATATATATATATATATATATATATATATATATATATATATATATATTATCCCTGGGGATAGGGGAGAAAGAATACTTCCCACGTATTCCCTGCGTGTCGTAGAAGGCAACTAAAACGGGAGGGAGCGGGGGGCTGGAAAGCCTCTCCTCTTTTTTTTTTTTTCCCCTCCAAAAGAAGGAACAGCAAAGGGGGCCAGGTGAGGGTATTCCCTCAAAGGCCCAGTCCTCTGTTCTTAACGCTACCTCGCTAATGCGGGAAATGGCGAATAGTATGAAAGAAAAGAAGAAATATATATATGTAAAAAAAATTAAACCTGGTATATAGTGTGAACTCCTTAAAAATTATATCAATTGAATCTTTCGTTACAAAAGATAAAAGGAACTACGTCAAAAGACCATAGAAACAACAGCCAAATTCCAATATTCCTGTCTACTGAAGATGTTCAGTTTTGTATAAGGCTAATCCACCAGCTTGTTCCTTGCAGAGTATGTGCCAGGAAAATTATTTTGAGAGATCTCTAAAATAACTTATCCATATAATTCATTCTTTGCTTCAGTATAAGCCTGAAAAGAAACACGGATACAAGATGAAAATCTGGTCTGGAATGCCCAACTTTCTGTGTCTGGCTATATGGGATACCAAAATATGTTTTCAATTGATCTCAGCTATCCTTGGCATGCACTTTCCAGTTCCCATAAGGTGCCCAAATAGGTCTAGCAATAGTACAATAGTTCCTAGAAAATAAGAAAGATCACTGTATGTGATTTATACCCGACAATACATTGGGTGATCCTCAGCTTCCAGTTATCAGGCTAAAGCTGGTAGAAGGTACCTCTATCTTCATAGTGCATAAGACAGCCCGTGTCGAGGTGTGGTAAGCGGATGGAAAGACTCTTTCACAACATTTAAATGGCATGTACTAATGCAAGATAAATGGGGATATTTACTGTATCCATATTCAGGGACTTCTCCAACCATTCAAAGAAACATGGAATAAACAGAATCTTCTCCAAACATCTTGACTGAGAAAGACTGACTGAAAAAAATGTAGACACTAAAACCAATGATCTCATGAGGCGTGAGGGTTCATGAAATACAAAATACCAGTAATCAAACAATCTGTAGTGCAAAAAGTGACTACATCAGCACTGCTTTCTCAGAGGGTTATAACTTTTGCCTCTATAGTGTCTTTATGAGCTATTAAGACCAGCTACATAATCCACTATCTTTTAGGCCTAATGCAGTATAGGTTATCAGTTCTAATAATACTGCTTTGACAACACATACCTTAAAATTGCTGCTCTGAAGCCAGGGTACAAGACCATCAATAAAGTGTCCAATGTCATCACACTCAATGGTATTTGATGGTAGTCCTAAGTAGTTGATGATTTCGGTGCCCAGGGCAATCTTCTTGCGGGTGTCCGAAGTCCCAAGAAGAGGGGTAAACTGATCTAGTTGCGACATTGTAATTACCACTTATAATACCTACTAAAACAGATTAGCTAAGTCTGCTATATTCACTTGCTTCACTATCATCTGGCATCTGCTAGGTACCAGACCTCATCACACAAACATTGACTGCACTGTAAACACTGTTGAGCCCTGGCACTGGGCTGCTTCCCAAAAATGTTTCAGTAGTGGTTTTTGTCTCAGTTCCTTGTTTATCTTTTGTTATAAACCTGAAAGAAAGGAAGAAAAAAGTTAGTACAAAAACAAGAAGATATACTTTTTATTATATTTCAGAAATTATACACTAATACTTCTATGGATGAGACAGCCCAATTATCAGTGAATGAAAATGTGACATTGTTAAAAATCTCCAGTTTAAATGAAACAATCTTTATTCATACTTCAATAAATGCAAAATTTACTTTGTTAATAACCAGGCAAAAATGACTCATATGTCTGATTCATAAGAAAATCAATAACAGTAGTTTACTGACTTGAAAACAGATAGCAGTTCCTAAATACAAATATAAGAAATTCTTGTACTTTCTACTGAACCATCTTCATTTTGATGAATATAACAACGAAAAATAATAAAAAAAATTTCATGAGATCAATGATGAACCTCTAAATGAAGGAAAAAGCAGAAAGAGACAGAACCCTCTCTCAGAGTTACTACAATACGAGTTCAATAGCTAAAAGATGAACGTAAAAAGATGCTATGGTAAATGTACTTTTTGACATGGGTAGCTACTGGAAATGTCAAAATTGTTTGACAACTTTTCTACCACATGAAAAAGCTTATAACAGAAAAAAAAAATAATTTATAAAATAAATTCTTTTACTCTGAAAGATTGTAGAATATAAACACCACTATGCCCATACAATATCACCACCCATTATGACCTTTCCCACATCAACCTGTCCCACTATGTATTACCAGAATGGCATCTACCACAATATCCTGAAACATCAGGATTTCTCTTACTAACTGGGCCAGTTCACTTCCTTTGTTTTATCTTTCCCTCTATACAGTCAAAAATCCCTCTGGACTGTAATCTCCATTTGTCCTCTAGTTCTTACACTCTTCACCTAATTCTAAAATATTTTCTTATTCTCTTTGTGATTGTTATGCTATTTCCTTGTATCTCTCATTTGCCCTATGTTTTTATAGATTTGGATATCATACAAGTATTTTCCAAATCAAAGTTAACTGTCTCAAACTTTTTCCTCAACGGTTTTTTTTAGAGGTTTTTACCATATTTCTTAATCACAGGTTATGAAAAAACTGATGGACCGATGAATGACGAGTGGTGGGTATGGTACTCTTGAAATTATTTATATTTCTTTTTCTGTATAAATTGAGGTTATCACATATTTCTCTTATATGCATGAACAGGAAAGTACAGCAAAGATAAGGATGGAAATAAATTAGTTATAAGAGTGTATTACTGAACCAGACATTTACCTTAGCTTGTGACAGCTTGAAACATGGGTAAAGTTAACCCAGGGATGTCCACATCTAGGGACAAGACCCTTGTTGGCAGGCTAGTGAGCCTACCAAGTGTTGGTGCTTACTTTATTCTTAATAAATCATTCAAATAAAAGGTTCCACCAGCAAGTGGTTTTTGCCCTTAACCTACCTATCTACATCTCTGATGCCTGTTCCCTTCAGGAACTTCCTCAAGGGGGTGGCCATGGCAAAAGTCTCCACAACTGAACTCCAATGCCACTTTTTTGCCTTTAACAGGCCACTGGTAGAGGGCAACTCTAGCACCATTTTCAAAAACCCCTACCTAATGTTCCAACCAACTACTACACAATGCTCCCACCTAATGTTCCTACATACTACTTCTACTGAATGCTCCCATCAAATTTTCCTACCGACTGCTTCTATCATTTTTCTACAAGGCAAATAATGTTCACTGCAGAAAAATGTAGAGTTCTGCGAGTTAAATGTTAAATGTTATGTGTGAGAAGCAGGACACAGTGTACGTTTGTGGACAGAATGCCAGCAGTCCATGTGTGGGTGAGGCAGAAAGAAAAGACAGCTACCTGGGTCAGAGAAGTGCCACTTGACAACCAATGAAATGCTAGCAGTCGTCACTAACCCTCCTGATATCTAGGTGGGTAGTATCAGTACCATATCTCTCTGGTTGGTGGCTGCCTATCAATTACTACCTACCCTTAATCCATACAAATGATCTGAAGGTACTCTTTCCTGTGCATGAAAAAATAAAAAGAATTATAAAAATATTATACGTGTACGAGAGCTGAAAAAGGTAGGCTAAAATGGTTTGGACATATGGAATGGATGACTAAGAAGGTATATGTATCAAAAAATAGAGGGAACAAGTAAAAAAAGGGGGGGGGGACAATGGAGGAGGTGGAAGGATGGAGAAAAAGATGCTTTGAAGGCTTTGGGCCTAAACATGCTGGAGGGTGTGACGCATGCAAGGGATAAAGCAAACTGGAGAGATGTGGTTTACAGGGGATGATGTGCTGTTTATGAATTAAACCAGGGCATGTAAAGTGGCTAGGAGAAACCACAAAAAGATCTGTGGGACCTGATTGAGAATAAGGGGCTCTAGTTATTGGTGCATTATATATGAAAGCTTGACATGAGCTAACGAGGCTATTTCTTTGTTCCTGCCACTACCTCATCGACATGACAAATAGCGAACATGTACAAAAAGAAATAAGTCTATACAGAACATACACATATCACCTACAAAAACTAAAAGATGAGAATAATGCCATCTTTTTCGGCAGGCAGATGGCTTGTGTATAATGAGTGTTTTTTCCATGTCTAATTTCATATAAATGTATGCCAGACATTTAATTATAATGAAGTACAAAAAGTACTGTATCACACTTCAGGTGTAAATCTGAAATATAATAATGCTGGTACACATTAATGTAATTTCTTTGTAATTTTACCATATTTCCATAAACTTTATTATGCATAAAAGATTATGCAAATTATTAACTGATCACATAATTAATTTCACTAATACCTATTCTATTACCAAAAAAATAAGCAATAATACTACAGCAACTGTTTTCAGCCTAAAGCTAACTACATTTTCATTAGTTGGTAACTTACTTGGGGATAGAGTGGGAAACATGCATAATATACACCTTTAATGATGATACACATAGGTAAATGAAGCATTTAACATCCTTTCCAGCTATGACTGGAGTGTTAGTGACATCTTAGGATAATTGATGGTATCCTAGATAAGCTAGAAACTTAAATGACAGCAAGAATCCTTCAATCATTAATCAATGATAAGAGCAGTGAACTGTGCATCATCATCTGACTACTACATCAGTCTAAAGGGTTAAGTAAAATAAATGGTACCTAAAGGGTTTCCCTAAAGAGTGAACATCATCATAAACTACATATGAAATATCATCAGGAGACTACACATACATCTTCACAAACAACGGAGAGGTGGAGCGAGGATGGCTACCTACAGAAGTGGCATTAGTAAAAAGATGGGTGAATGCAAATATCAAAAGGCCTAAGTGACGCCTAGCAAGTTTCTGAACACCAAACTCAGTACCACTTACCAATAACTTCCTAACATAGTACACGTTCACTAGAGGTTTGTTATTTCTCCTTAAGCAAGCTGAGGCCTAACATGATGCTCTTTCATTTCATGATATTTTTTTCACCTTAAAACTTCCCCTTTTGCAGAGACTGGAAAGTATCTATCCCATCACATCATTCAATTGAAGATCATGGAAATGACTAAGAAAAGTACATCAGAAAATCAATAAACAGCTGATGTAAACATAAACTCAATTAGCAGACTGAATCTTCTAGAGTATTGCAGATGTATCTCACCAATTCCATAAGAATCCTCTGAAACTTCAAGTGTACTCCACAATATTCGCTCTTATTCAGGGGTATTCAGAGTTTAGGGATACCACATCCTGATAATCAATTAATATCAAAATCTCCATCATCTTAATCATGAACTCTGTCATATCTAAAGGGTCTGTCACACACATCACATATGTTCTGAGTTTAATATTTCAGCAATCTACGTGAAATGACTATCCAAACTGCAGAGGAAATCAACACTGCTGCTTGAGAAATATCTGGACACAACATCCCAACTACAACTCTGTACTTTTACATTAATAACTTACTTTCTGTGCAACACTTTATCTGGTTTTATTGATTTATCTTTTAATAATTGTTCCAATCAGTAAAATTCTACAACCTCTAAATCTGTGGTCTAAAAGCAGGAATTCTATTATTCCAAGCAATGTAAGGTACTTCTGTTAGGCAGAGATGAGCTGGATTAAATTCCTTAGGTTATTTTTTAGTTAAAAAGGATAAAGAAATTACTTCAACCCAACCTACTATCCCTTCTCTTTCCACAGAAAATATCAAATACCCATTGGCAAACTTTTGACCACAAAGTAGTAAAACAACGAATCTGATAACTTACGTTTCTTCTAGATGTTCAAGACCAATCACATAGTGCAGAAGATTATGAAAATTATTACAATTCTTAACAACTAGGTTAAGGAGGCCAAAATACAGCAATAAACTTATTTCTGTCAAATGTACTTCAACGCCCATCCCCACTTTCACTCAGACAAGAAACTTTAACAACCTTACTTGGGATTCTCCGGCCGTATCACATGGCGTTAGTCCTCATAAAACAACAGAGCGTACCGACTTATCCATTTAATTCACCTTCAGGATACTTAAACACCCGTAAGACCTACATTATAACACGAAGTTTCAAAATCATTTTCTCCCATCGTCTGCCCAACCCTCGTTGACTCATCAACATCAATAATTTCTACGTATACCATTTGCTTACAAGAAATCTTCTCACTCACAGTAAAACCTTACCTAAAAAAACGTTTTCTATAACAATCTCATCGTGTTCCACTCTGAAATCATGTCTATATCAACACTTTTGCAAGCATTTGTTCAATTCCATAAACGGTCTCCGCCATAACAAAAATAAACTGAATCCGATTTGCTAGAGCAACACCTGCCCGTTTCCCCCCCGCCCATAGATGGCGCGCCTGAAACAGAATACAATCGTTAACTTTCTTGAACCCAAGTATCATATATTAACTAAAACCTTATAAACTTTACTTGATATCATAATCTGATAAAAAAGTTAATGTATATTAATAAAATATTTATGTTTTCTAAACTGTAGTGCTGATATAAGAAAATTTAAAGCTTCTAATTAGAACGATCCTTCCTATTTGACACAGGAAAGGTTCCAATTGCACTAATATTTTGTTGGTAGAGGATCCACTCACGGTACCACATTTACTTACCATATATTTTCGTACCAAACTCTGACGTCAGGATCTGCAAGATGCATCTGCAGCCGTCTAGGATAAACTTTAATCATTTATCTGGCAGTGGAAACTGTCATTTGAAGAGCAGTTTCATAAAAAAGCCATTCAAGAAACAATTTGATATTAAGTAAACTAAAAATCAGTGACCCAAATTCTCCATAATACATAAACAAGAAATTTACATTTCCCGCCCACACAGAAATTCACAATGCCTCAGGAAGATAATTGACCTCAACCTCCAAAGTAAACTTAGTAGAACAATGAACTAAAACCCATAATACTTAGAAAAAAGAAAAGAAAATATATTTTCGGCGTTTTTATGCATAGAGTACAGCAGTATAATATAATAAAACCTTTATCTTAATATTAGAGGTTGATTTTAGTTCACACCAAGAATCCGGATTCCAAGTCGTATTTTGGAAGGATCGCATGAACAGAACAAAGGCGTCTGCAGTATGCTGTCATTATCAATGTTACTGACAGAAATATGAATTTATACATCAGAAGTATGATGTGTTTATCTAAAACTTAGAAAAGCGCGAGCTTCAAACAAAATCTCACTCAAAAGAGCACTATTTCTTCTATCTTTTACTACCAATGTATATGATACTAGCCTCTGTAACTTCTTTTCAGATTATGTCGTCTTTTCATAATATCATACATCACAGTGCCCTATTCAATGGTAAGGCGCTTCTTGTGTCCCATAATCAGGTCTATAACATGCCACTTGAAACTTGAGTCTATCTTTGATGTCATTTGTTTCTTATTTTTTCCAGCGCCTTTGCCCATTCTTCATAGTTTTACAAATTGTTCTCCTTAATATATGAGCTTCATATTCCTTGAATATTTTCACTCCTGCTTCTATTATGTACAATTCTTACTCATCTACTTCTTGAGTGGGGATCTCCAATGTCCTTCACAGTGTCTCCTATACTGATATTGGAGGCAATTAGTAGGAACAACAGAAATATTGAAAAATGTTTATTGAAGGAATTTGAGTTTAGAATATAAGACCGTACGGGTGAAGCACTCAGTGATCCATAGAAAAAATGGCTGTAATCATTACACTGAAATGTGGCCTTTAAGGCAAGGTTCTGATACCCTTGGATCTTTCCTTGAGGTGTCTTCAGTATAATGTGAATCTGTTATGTCGCCTCATTTGAATGAGGGAAATGCAATATAATAAGACAAATCAAATGATCATATTCATGTAAAATGATAGGAAACTAGTCTTCGTGTGAGTTACAGGTTGATTTAAACGGGCGGAGTCTCTCCTATATTATCTGTAACACAGGCCACAAGTTCCGGTGTGAGGGGAGAGCTAGAGGTGTCTCCCACCGCCATCTGGCCAGGGAAAAAATGACTACTTTAAGAGATGAAGCTTAACTTCCATTGACCCGCATTACGGGATGCATCATAACATTGATAACGAGTTACCAGTCTTTCTGGGTAAGATCTATCTTACTATTTTTTGCTTACAAATAAACGAGTTGAGAAGAGTAAATGTTACGATGCAAAGTCAAACGTTTGTAATTAACTTCATTCAGTACTGTGAACCCTGCCACGCCTCAGGACGCTTCACCCGACTTCGCGTTGGCAAGCCTGAATTGTGTTGTACTGAACGAATTACATTAAACTTTAAGGAGCGGAAGGGTACGTAACATGCCAGCCTTTGGTATATTTATCAGAGTATTTAGTCGATTTCATAATGTTGATAGCTTTCGTTTGGGTAAAGGAAGCGTTATATTTCATTCTCATCCATCTACATGATTTGTCTTTACATAGTAAATAACATACATTTGTTCCTTGCTTTCGGAATGTGTGATTTGATTACGATTCTATTTGCATATGGTAAAATTGTTTGACATAATATGACAAACTTCATCCAAACGATAGCATGTGAAACTTACCTGTTGGCTCACACAAACGGTGTTACACTATTCTTACTTGATATAATAATATTATATTATAATAACCATTATAATATGAGCATAATGAACATGAAACTATATTGGAAACTAGAGGCAAAAGCACGAAGCATATCACTGTCTTGGAATATCACTTCTTCATGTAAATTTGAGATCATACCACAAAGTTATTAAACAAAGACACGTGCCAGGATTATACCTAGCGACTCTAACAACAGACAACCTCCACATTTATGTATAGACTATCATGCTTGCAAGCCAGCCAGCCAAAGGGAAGTCTTTTGTGGAACTTTAAACTACAATTTTTGGGGACAGGACGGAGCACAGGAAACCGCCATTACTGAGGCCGAGGAGTAGGTAGCAGCAACAGCACATCAGTTTGGGGTGGACACTCACGATATAGATGGCCACAGGGAGGCCAGGCAGGGCAGGGGAGGAGGCTTCTCCCAAGGCCAGCTTGTCACCATAACCACCACACACAATGTTTCCCTCACAACACCTCCATTACAACTACATGTAAATGATGGGATTGATACTTAAGTGGTAACCAGTATTACCCTAATGTCTACTGTCGGTATAATTCAAAGTTTTAAGAACATTAGTACTAGCGCAATGTTTCAGTCTACATGTGATTATCTTCTTGTTCTATTCACCATTTTCAGAACACTCGCCATTGATGTTCATGTACATAAAGTACAAATGGAATATTCTATGTTTCTCTGATGGTGTTCATACAGCATGTTTTATTTCACTCAGGGCATGACTATATATGATTCTCATAACTTCCTATTTGCCAAGACTTGTTCATTCTTTTAACCACAACGTTAAACATAACTAAGTTATCAGGAGTTATTACAGAATTTTGTTGCTTTTGGTAAATACATAATAAGAGTTCACAACAAAATGAAGGAATCGATAATCTCTTGCTTTTTTAATCGCAACATGATATCAGGGATATTCCTAGTGATTCAGGTGGTATCATTAAACTACACATTAATTAACAAGACCAAAGTAATACCATGGAATCACGGAAAAATAAGATGATTTACTTACGGAAAACGAATTCCATGGCGGTGTGTGCGTTGACCGTTACGTTCGCTACCGGGAATGATCGCCGAGAATGTTCGCTGGGTGTTGTAAGTCATGACCGTCGAGAATGTTCGCTGGGTATTGTAGCCACAACCACCACCAGCAGCGGCGACGGCGTCAGGAGCAGCAGCGTCAATATTGACAAGATGGGAAAGAGCAAGAAAGCTAAGGAGGAAAACCCGGACGAAAGCCAAGTCATGGAGGTTGAGACGGAAGAAGTCAGCTATGAAGAAAAGCTCAACTACGCCAGCGTCATTGCTCAACCCATGGCGCCCAAGAAACTAGCTGGGAGGATATACAGGTTGATAAAGAAAGGTGAGGCTTGATGCACGTGTGGTCATGCATGGTGGTTACTGTACAGATACGGCGGCCTTCACTTATAATGTGGAAGACAAACGTGGTAAATTGTAAATGTAGTTACAATCCGCAGTCCTACTATCTCTAAATGAGGGAGGATTGTATTCCGCAATAGTAGAGTAGTTTAGAGAATATATAAAATTATTATAGTCTTTATAAACGGAATGATTTATTTAAGCAATAGAGTGAACCAAGTGTGAAGTCTCTGGAAATAGTGCTGGATAATCTCTGGGCTAATGAACCCATAAGAAAATTGATCGGATTAATGAAATATCCATCACAATATCCACCTTAAGTCGTAATGGTTATTGTAAGATTGATGAAATAGACTTGTAATACTGTACGAGAGCCTGGAGACCAATGAAATTTTTGATTACATTAATCACAAAAGCTGTAATATGTTGTATATTAGGCATGACTTCTTGTCATCCCAACATTGGTCTGTTTCAGTCTTTTCACAGACTCTTCTATCATCAGCACTACTCGGTTCCCCATATGAAAAATATAATGGTAATGATAAACATGGAATATGAGCTTCCACATTAATAAACCTCTTTATGTATGTTTGTTTCACATCACCGAGTATGTTGATTCATTAAAATTAAATCGTATTTACATCTCATATGCCTATTAAATATATTTCATATGGTCAAAAATATTTTCTCTGGTTTAATTGAACCATATTTAGTTGTAACAAATTAATGTTTATAAGGACAATTTAGCTGCCTTCATTGTATCAGTAAGTCTCCCAGTACAGGCATACATATTACCTGCAAAATCAACTTCATCTGTAATAAAGTGTTGCCTCCTATTTACCTATATTTTTTTTCTTTCCAGCTTCCCAGCATAGGACATATCTTAGAAATGGTCTAAAAGTTGTGCAAAACAGAATCCGGAAAGGTGAAAGAGGGTAAGAAGTTTGATTTCATCCACTTTTTACATAATTCTTAAAGCATTTTGTTAAAGAAGCTGCTTTTGTTAATGTAGAAAAGTAAGAAGTACAAGCCCTTTTCTGATTTCATGACCCATGAAAATATTTGTAATATACAGTTCTCCTTTTCCTCTGCCAATAATCAGTGATTGACAAAATTGTTCCTAGACAATTATTAAATGAACTTGGTGACCCAAATGAATGAAACAAATTTAATCAAAACTTCTTTATGATATAATGGAACATAAAGATGTGGGGAGAGTTGACTTGCTGTCCTAGCCAGTAACTATAAAATTAGGGAGCATCTCCAAAACAAAGCACTTTAATACAGTGGAATTCCTTGCTTGCAAATATGGAATGTAGCTTCAAAGCACACCTTAACATGCCAACATTGCTGTTTCAGTATTTCACAGATCTTTTCATCACATACGGTACTCAGTCCCATATATCAAAATAATACCTACTTTGCTTCATTAATAATAAAGTAAAATGGTTATTTGCCTGAGTGGAAACTGTACTTAGCCTTGCAGATTTTTATGTGGACACAAAATAGTATAAACTCTCCTAGGAAGTAATATGTTTGGTTATGGATCTCCTCCCTCTGATGTTTGTGCATACCTTGGTGTTTACGCTGGAAGTTTGTATGCACGTGATCTGCCCTATATCATTTGCATTACAGGTAGATAGATAAACTGTTTGATGTGTTTATAATCAAAACACTTATCTCAGTATTCAGCAAGGTGAGCATACAGTCTCTCCTTCACACTTCAATTCATTTTGTTTATCTATAACCTTAGGTTTTCCATGCCAACACCTCTTTCACATCTTACTCCTTCAGTCTCTTTCACCTTAGTCATATCCTTTAGCTCCATTCTTTTCTAATTCACCTTACTCATCGTCATATTTTTAAAAAATATTAAAAGAAAGGGAGAATTGGCTTTAATGCAAGGTAAATGATGCTGAAGCCCACAAATGGAAAATTGGAGTGAATAACATCAAGAAATCTTTTACAGAATTGTGGTATTTGCTGGAGATATCTCACCTGTTGAAGTGATGGCTCACCTTCCTGCTGTTTGTGAAGAAAAAGAATTGCCATATATTTATACACCTTCTAAAGAAGATCTAGGATCTGCAATGGGGGTCAAGAGAGGTTTCCTTATTGTCTTGATTCGTGAAAATGATGAATATAAGGATTTATATGACAAGGTACTTGATGAGATCAATAAGGTGCCAAAGGTGTTTTAGCAATTTTAATGTATGGAATATATTAGAATTCATTTGCATGTTTGTTTAGTACAGTTAACATTTATCAGTCATGTGTTTTCAAGAAACTTGTATAAGCAAAAAATAAACTGTTTTACTCAATAGAATCTGAAGAAATCCTCTCCCTGATATGACATGGCTATCCCCTGCTACTTAGAAGGCGGCAGACATCACGTAACCTCCACCCACCCACCCTCCATAATTATTTCTTGATTGGGCTTTTTCTTTATCCAGTCCTGCAAAATTCTCATCTCACCAATTACCTCTTTGTTGACCATTACCTTCTTTCTCGCCTTATCATCGTCTGTTAAAGGCTGTCTCCCAACTTCACTCTCAAATTTCTAACTTCTAATTTCTAACCATTGTTTCACCTCCAAAGATGATTTTTATGCTTCCTCTTGTGCAAAAGAATCCTAGTCCTTGCCTCAAAAATCTTTAAATCTCCCAACTTGAATGCCATCTGGCACAGAACAGCTCCTCCAGCTTTATATAACTCTTTGAGTATTTGACTTCCCGCCACGAGGAGTAGCTTTCTTCAAGTCCATATGCTAAAATCCTTTCTATAGAGAATTTAATGTAAACCACAAAGAATTGTCACCCTTGAGATCTCCAAGTCTTTTGACAGAATGTGATACAAGTTTCTGCTTTTCCTTCCCACTTCCTTTGGTTATTATTCTTGCCATGGCTGATCTTTCTTCATCCTCTGTACATACTTCAGCTTTTTTTTGTCACTCCAATTCTCTTACTGAACATACTTCCTCTTTACTTCAGACCTTTGTAGAATGGGGAAGCAATCACTTGGTTGAAATCATCTGGGCAAAGATGCAATTTCTTCCTCTCTCTCAAGATCTCACATTTCAGACTTTTCAGTTCTATAACACTACACTTCAGCCCTGCATTAAAATAAACTTGGGCATAATCATAGCCCAATGCCCTGTGGAAATACCACAAGATGAACATTTCAAAATTATTTATCATATTTATCTTGCTTTGTCGCTGTCTCCCGCGTTAGCAAGGTAGCGCAAGGAAACAGACGAAAGAACGGCCCAACCCACCCGCATACATATGTATATACATACACGTCCACACACACAAATATACTTACCTATACATCTCAACATATATATACACACACAGACATATACATATATACACATGTACATAATTCATACTGTCTGCCTTTATTCATTCCCATTGCCACCTCGCCACACATGAAATAACAACCCACCTCCCCCCACATGTGCATGAGGTAGCGCTTGGAAAAGACAACAAAGGCCACATTTGTTCACACTCGGTCTCTAGCTGTCATGTATAATGCACTGAAACCACAGCTCCCTTTCCAAATCCAGGCCCCACAGAACTTTCCATGGTTTACCCCAGACGCTTCACACGCCCTGGTTCAATCCATTGACAGCACGTCGACCCCGGTATACCACATCGTTCCAATTCACTCTATTCCTTGCATGCCTTTCGCCCTCCAGCATGTTCAGGCCCTGATTGCTCAAAATCTTTTTCACTCCATCTTCCCAAAAGCTTGGGATACAGTAAGTACTATAACAATTTTTTGTGTGAGTAGTCTTAGGTATTTTGGAGCTAACATGAGTTTGGCCAATGACATGGAAGGAGAAAAAGGGAGAGAGCAATATAGGTAGAAGTCATTGGGTCCCTTAATAGACCAATGAAGAGTGGAGGTTTTAAGTATGGAAGTTAAGAAAGTATTAAAGGACAGCATAGTCCTCCCTGCCCTGACCTATGCTGCAAAAAATGGACAAAGGATGAGATACAGAGGTCAAGAACCAGGGCTGTAGAAATGAGTTAGCTGAGAGGAGCATGAGGTATAGCTAGATGGAGTGAAGAAAGTAATGAGAGGGTGTATGAGAGATTGGTATGGCAGGGAATGGATTGTGAAGTGGTAGAGTGGGTGAAATAATATACTCTGAGGTGGTTTGGGAATGTTGAATGATGCAAGAAGTGGGGTATAACTAGACTGGATGATAGTACAATAAAAGGGGTTGGTGTGAGAGGAAGACCACCTGTGACATGGAGAAATAGGGTGGAAAAGTAGTGGACAGTGAGAAATAGGGTAAGAGTGAGTGGAATTGTGTATGTGAGGAAGGTATGAAAGGACAGGAATAAGTGGACTCCTTTGCCATGGACATCCCTTAATGGAAGTTCTAAATGGGAGCTGGTATCAGAGATTTCTTTTTTCTTTCTTTCAAACTATTTGCCATTTCCCGCATCAGCAAGGTAGTGTTAAGAACAGAGGACTGGGCCTTAGAGGGAATATCCTCACCTGGCCCCCTTCTCTGCTCCTTCTTTTGGAAAATTTAAAAAAAAAAAAAAAAAAAAAAAAGCCCCCCGCTCCCTTCCCTTTTAGTCGCCTTCTACGACACGCAGGGAATACGTGGGAAGTACTCTTTCTCCCCTATCCCCAGGGATATAGATATATAAAGAGATATAGATATATAAAGCAATTATCCCAATTCTTCGGGGGTTTCATTTTTCCTAGTATGGACGTTGTTACTTTCACATCTTTCTTAGCCAGACCCTCTATAAGCTCTTCAACCATCCATTCCTGTCCACAGTAAAGTGGTGAAAGCTGTGTGGTAACTAATGATGCCACACTCAGGGTTAGACTGTCAGCTTAGTTTCCATGTTAACAAAAATTCCCTTAATATTCAACTGGAGCAGTAATGAGGTAAATTTTTAGTTACTGAATGCTGAATCTATTTTTTTTTTTTTTTTTTGTATATATGGTTCATAACAAGGTGTCTGAGGACTGGCAGATTATTTGTACAGTGCCACCGTATAAAATAAAGAGGAAAACAGTGAATTTTGAAATTACAGAGGAATAAGTTTATTGAGCATTCCTGTAAGTTGTATGGGAATGAGAGTGTTGACTGAAAGGGATGCAAGATGCTCAGAGCATTGGATTTTGGAGATCAGTGTGGTTTCAAGAGTGGTAAAGGATGTGTGGATTAGGTATCTGCTATGAATATGGGTGAGTAAAACTCAAAAAGAAACTGGATTTGTCTGGCATTTTTGGGACGGGAGGAAAAGTAGATAGGGTTGAGAGAGATGCTTTGTGGAAGGTGTTATGAGTGTATCGTGTGGGAGGAAAGGTACTAGAAGCAGTGAAGTTTTTTTATCAAGAGAGTAAGGTGTGTGTGCAAGTAGGAAGTGAGGAGGGTAAGTGGTTCACGGAGAAGGTGGGTCTCTGGCAGGGGTATATGGTGACACCATGACTGTTTAATCTGTTTATAGATGAAGAGGTGAATACAAGGGTCTTGGAGAGAGGGTCAGGTCTGCTGTCTGTTGGGAGAGGGGGTGGAGAGGTAAGCCAGTTGCTTTTTGCTGATGACATGGCTATAGTGACAGCTTCGACTGAGAAACTGCAGAAGCTGGTCAATGAGTTTTGGGGTGTGTGTGGAAGGAGAAAGTTGAGTGTTGATGTAAATAAAAGTAAGAATATTAAAAGCAGTGGAGAGAGACAGGTTCATTGGAATGTAAGTTTGAACCTGGAGAAAAGAGTGTTTTATTAGCCACCAGGAAGAGGACATAGCAGTGAATGTTCTGGAACAGTGGGAGCTAAAGTAAGTTTGAGGTGGCTAAGATCCTTGGTGCATTAAGGTGTGTGTGGAAAGAGAGTGTAAAGATAGGTTTATTGATGGTAAAGTAATCCTGATGGTGTTGTATGGATGTAAGGTGTGGTCCCTTGATGAGAAAAAAAAAGTTAAGAAATGATTAGGAGAGGTGTAATAATAAGAGTAAGTTTGAAAGAACGAAGAAGGTGCACTGAAATGGTTGGAACTTTTGGAGAAGATCTGTGAGGAGAGGCTGAGAAAGGATTCAGAAGTGAAGGGATCAAGGAGAAAGGGGAAACCAAAGAGGTGGAAAGATGGTATGAAAGATGCTTTTCATGGTCAAGGCCTGAAAATGTAGGAGATTGCAAGCCATGCATGGGTTAAAGTGAACTGTAGTGATATGCTATACATGGGGTTAATATTCTTGCTGTAAATGGGTTGAACCAGGGCATCACAACTGGTCTTGGGGGAAGGCACAAAAAGATTCTGTGGTTCAAGGGGCTTGGCTGTAGATAGGAGGGCTCTGGTTTTGGTGCATTATACATAAATGGAGAGTGAGTGTAAGCAAATGAGGCTATTCTCTGTCTTTTCTTTGCATTCCCTCTACATGGGAAGCATGAACAAGTAGGAAAAAAATGTTCAAACTTCACACTCATTCTCTGATTCCCGCATTTGTGAGGTAGCACTATGGACAGACAAAGAAGCAGACATACACATGAACACATTCATACTTGCTTGCCTTCATTCCTGGTGCTACCCCACCCCATAGGAAACAGTGTAGCTAACCTTTGCTTCAGTGAGGTAGCACCAGGAAACCAGACAAAAATGGCCACATTTGTTCACTCTCAGTCTCAAGCTGCACTGAAACCACAGCTCCCTATCCACATCAGGGCCCACAGACCTTTCCATGTTTTACTCCAGATGTTTCACGTGCTCTGGTTCAGTCCAATGGCAGCACATTGACCTCGGTATAACACATTGTTCCAATTCACTCTATTCCTTACACGCCTCTTATCCTCCTGTATGTTCAGGCCTCAGTTGCTCAAAATCTTTTCCGCTCCACCTCCAATTTGGTCTCCCACTTCTTGTTCTCTCCACCTCTGACATATATCCTTTCTGTCAATCTTTCCTCTCCAAGGGCCCTAACCATATCAACACACCCATTCATTTCATCACGCCCATTTTTGCTCTTTGAGATAACGTTCTCTTCGTCCACACATTCTTTATTGCTCCCATAACTTTCGCCCCCTCTCCCACCCTGTGACTTACATCCACTTCCATGGTTCCATTCGCTGGTAAGTCCACTCCCAGATATCTAAAACACTTCATACATACATATATACACACACAACCTTTCTCCAAAAACCCTGCATTAACAGCTGTGGTGACATCACACAACCCTGCCATAGATCCATCTTCACCTGGAACCACTCACCCTCCTTTCCACCAACTGACATACACACACCTTAGTCTCTTGGTAAAAGCTCCTCACTTCTTCCAGTAGTGTTCTTACCACATCATTTATTCAAACACCTTCCACAAAGTGTCTGTATCAACCCTGCTTTTACTGGCCTAAGATAAGAACTATCAGAAATTTTCCCAAAATAGTGCTAACTTGGGTGATAAACACCTTAGTGAGGTAGCATCAGCAAGTCAAATGAGCCTTAAAGGAAAAATTCACATTTGTTAATTCATACAGGGATCAATGCCAAACAAACAAGGCTAATACAAGGCTAATAAAGTTTTAATAACAATTATATCTTATTAATTTATAATATCTTATCTCATAATAAACTCCTACAACACATACATGAATGTTACTTCCACTCAACACATCCATCATCCACTTTTGTATAACAATTTAGATGTATAAATTTATCAATTAAGGCATTAAAACTACTGCCATAACTATATAAGACTGTTGCATATTTATGGAAAATCATGTTGATATAAAAAGATACAAATATGGCCATACTGAAATGCTTTTACAACAAAATGTTATATTCTGGGAATCCATCTATCAGTTCAACAAAATAGCATTATTAAGTTTATACATCAAAGCCATGGAAACATAAAACCAAAATGAAGAAACTTATCCATTAATCTCTGAGGATACATTTTTGTAGCTGGTACTGGGCTATAAGTATGAACAGAAAAATAATAAAAATAAGAAAGTTGATAAGAAACAGGAGTTGTGGGAGTATGTGATAGAATGTAAGAAAGTAAATTCTCGATTAATATGGGTAAAATTGAAAGTTGATGGAGAGAGGTGGGTGATTATTGGTGCATATGCACCTGGGCATGAGAAGAAAGATCATGAGAGGCAAGTGTTTTGGGAGCAGCTAAATGAGTGTGTTAGCGGTTTTGATGCACGAGACCGGGTTATAGTGATGGGTGATTTGAATGCAAAGGTGAGTAATGTGGCAGTTGAGGGAATAATTGGTATGCATGGGGTGTTCAGTGTTGTAAATGGAAATGGTGAAGAGCTTGTAGATTTATGTGCTGAAAAAGGACTGATGATTGGGAATACCTGGTTTAAAAAGCGAGATATTCATAAGTATACTTATGTAAGTAGGAGAGATGGCCAGAGAGCGTTATTGGATTACGTGTTAATTGACAGGCGTGCGAAAGAGAGACTTTTGGATGTTAATGTGCTGAGAGGTGCAACTGGAGGGATGTCTGATCATTATCTTGTGGAGGCTAAGGTGAAGATTAGTATGGGTTTTCAGAAAAGAGGAGTGAATGTTGGGGTGAAGAAGGTGGTGAGAGTAAGTGAGCTTGGGAAGGAGACCTGTGTGGGGAAGTACCAGGAGAGACTGTGTACAGAATGGAAAAAGGTGAGAACAATGGAAGTAAGGGGAGTGGGGGAGGAATGGGATGTATTTAGGGAATCAGTGATGGATTGCGCAAAAGATGCTTGTGGCATGAGAAGAGTGGGAGGTGGGCTGTTTAGAAAGGGTAGTGAGTGGTGGGATGAAGAAGTAAGAGTATTAGTGAAAGAGAAGAGAGAGGCATTTGGACGATTTTTGCAGGGAAAAAATGCAATTGAGTGGGAGAAGTATAAAAGAAAGAGACAGGAGGTCAAGAGAAAGGTGCAAGAGGTGAAAAAAAGGGCAAATGAGAGTTGGGGTGAGAGACTATCAGTAAATTTTAGGGAAAATAAAAAGATGTTCTGGAAGGAGGTAAATAGGGTGCGTAAGACAAGGGAGCAAATGGGAACTTCAGTGAAGGGCGTAAATGGGGAGGTGATAACAAGTAGCGGTGATGTGAGAAGGAGATGGAATGAGTATTTTGAAGGTTTGTTGAATGTGTCTGATGACAGAGTGGCAGATATAGGGTGTTTTGGTCGAGGTGGTGTGCAAAGTGAGAGGGTTAGGGAAAATGATTTGGTAAACAGAGAAGAGGTAGTAAAAGCTTTGCGGAAGATGAAAGCCGGCAAGGCAGCAGGTTTGGATGGTATTGCAGTGGAATTTATTAAGAAAGGGGGTGACTGTATTGTTGACTGGTTGGTAAGGTTATTTAATGTATGTATGACTCATGGTGAGGTGCCTGAGGATTGGCGGAATGCGTGCATAGTGCCATTGTACAAAGGCAAAGGGGATAAGAGTGAGTGCTCAAATTACAGAGGTATAAGTTTGTTGAGTATTCCTGGTAAATTATATGGGAGGGTATTGATTGAGAGGGTGAAGGCATGTACAGAGCATCAGATTGGGGAAGAGCAGTGCGGTTTCAGAAGTGGTAGAGGATGTGTGGATCAGGTGTTTGCTTTGAAGAATGTATGTGAGAAATACTTAGAAAAGCAAATGGATTTGTATGTAGCATTTATGGATCTGGAGAAGGCATATGATAGAGTTGATAGAGATGCTCTGTGGAAGGTATTAAGAATATATGGTGTGGGAGGCAAGTTGTTAGAAGCAGTGAAAAGTTTTTATCGAGGATGTAAGGCATGTGTACGTGTAGGAAGAGAGGAAAGTGATTGGTTCTCAGTGAATGTAGGTTTGCGGCAGGGGTGTGTGATGTCTCCATGGTTGTTTAATTTGTTTATGGATGGGGTTGTAAGGGAGGTAAATGCAAGAGTCCTGGAAAGAGGGGCAAGTATGAAGTCTGTTGGGGATGAGAGAGCTTGGGAAGTGAGTCAGTTGTTGTTCGCTGATGATACAGCGCTGGTGGCTGATTCATGTGAGAAACTGCAGAAGCTGGTGACTGAGTTTGGTAAAGTGTGTGGAAGAAGAAAGTTGAGAGTAAATGTGAATAAGAGCAAGGTTATTAGGTACAGTAGGGGTGAGGGTCAAGTCAATTGGGAGGTGAGTTTGAATGGAGAAAAACTGGAGGAAGTGAAGTGTTTTAGATATCTGGGAGTGGATCTGTCAGCGGATGGAACCATGGAAGCGGAAGTGGATCATAGGGTGGGGGAGGGGGCGAAAATTCTGGGAGCCTTGAAAAATGTGTGGAAGTCGAGAACACTATCTCGGAAAGCAAAAATGGGTATGTTTGAGGGAATAGTGGTTCCAACAATGTTGTATGGTTGCGAGGCGTGGGCTATGGATAGAGATGTGCGCAGGAGGATGGATGTGCTGGAAATGAGATGTTTGAGGACAATGTGTGGTGTGAGGTGGTTTGATCGAGTAAGTAACGTAAGGGTAAGAGAGATGTGTGGAAATAAAAAGAGCGTGGTTGAGAGAGCAGAAGAGGGTGTTTTGAAATGGTTTGGGCACATGGAGAGAATGAGTGAGGAGAGATTGACCAAGAGGATATATGTGTCGGAGGTGGAGGGAACAAGGAGAAGAGGGAGACCAAATTGGAGGTGGAAAGATGGAGTGAAAAAGATTTTGTGTGATCGGGGCCTGAACATGCAGGAGGGTGAAAGGAGGGCAAGAAATAGAGTGAATTGGAGTCATGTGGTATACAGGGGTTGACGTGCTGTCAGTGGATTGAAGCAAGGCATGTGAAGCGTCTGGGGTAAACCATGGAAAGCTGTGTAGGTATGTATATTTGCGTGTGTGGACGTGTGTATGTACATGTGTATGGGGGGGGGGGGGTTGGGCCATTTCTTTCGTCTGTTTCCTTGCGCTACCTCGCAAACGCGGGAGACGGCGACAAAGTATAAAAAAAAAAAAAAAAAAAAAAAAAAAGAAAGTTGAGGAATGAACGTTAAATGTCCAAGTTAAAAACAAGCTCTGAGGATCTGAAACAGTATAAAGTTGAGATGATGTGGAGGCAATTTAAGAATACATTATTTGAGGCTGCCTTGGAGATTTGGTGCACTTTACATAGAAGGTGTGAAAAGAGGTACATTTAGGGTGGACTGACAAAATATGCTCACTGAGAAAAAGAAAACTCTGAAGAAACTGCATCTGCCACAAAAGTGATTCATTAAATGGAGAGTTATGAGTGTAGAATACAGCCTTAACACCCTCGCACACTGCCTTACTAATAACATGATCCCTTCCCGCACACAGGGTTAACTGTGACCTGACAAAAAAGAACCATGCTATATTATAATTTTTTTCCCTTGGAAAATTTTTTCACATGAAACAATCTACATTTAATGTGAAACTAACTGCTTTCACATAAAACAAGGAAAAAAGTGATAAAAGGAAAAAAATTATGTGAAACTGTGCCTTTTAATTTTCGTAAACACAGAATCGTTTTCACTGGCAAAAAATGAGCAAGCACAATGAATGTGGTACAACAAAAAAAGGGTATTTTTTCATTTACATTGGTGAAATCAGATATTGGATGTGAGTCATACTAGAGCTAATAAACAGAAAAAAATGGAATATCCACAATTTTTTTCCAAGATTTTCTGCTCTCTTTTTAGTTTTTGTCATTATGTTTTTCATTTTCTTTTATTATTCCATTGGTTAGTATTAGTTTCTAGGTGTTATGGTGGTCTTAGAATTTTGCCAACAAGTATAGTTTGGCTGAAAACAATTTAAAAAAAAAATCCATTTAGTGTACTGATATACAACATACTGGAAGTATACTACAATGTAACCTTTGAAATATACAAATATAATAAAACTATATTTTATAACATTCTTACCTTTTAGTGCTATATTAGATGCTTGAGAGAAATGCATGAGGTGTAGCAGGGTGGGCAGTGGTGTTGTTGCTGGGAGATGATTTTACCAGTTGCAACTACTGTACACCACTTGACCCTCGCTAGGGAGGAGAGGCAGCAGGGGAAAGTCATGTGGCATTGTGCTGCTTGTCTGCCCTGCAATAACCCTACAACTCTGGACAGAGCAACAAGAAGCCCATAAAACACACATACTTCTCGTTGCTGACGTCATATAAAAGGCTGTCAATTTCATACCTAGAGTTTGATTCACTCCGTCTTCAGGTATCATCAAGTTTGTCATTACCTGGAGAAATGACAGTTGCTGGCTATATGCACACATGTAGCAGGGCATTGTAATGGTTTGATATTTTGAAACACTTTTACATAGGGACGAGGGTTTTTTATACACAATTTGGGGTATTTATTGAGACCAAGCAAAGGTTAACGCATAAATGAGAGTTACAACACTGACATTGTGAAAATATCATAAAATACACCAATAAACACATACACAATTTTACAGGCAAATATTTCTGGACAATGGAGGGCAGGAGTGTGAGAGGACTAGATAGAACTTTTAAAGGGCTAGTGTACAACACCTGGCTTGGCTGCTGGGAGGTAAATGGAGTTATGATGTGTGCTAAGAAGGGTTGTCATATACCTTAATCAAGAAGGATTACTATGAGAGAGCAGCCTTCAAGATATTACATGAAAAAGTTTCATGCATCAGTCGAAATAACTAGATTTTCAATTATTTTTTCTTTTGAGTGATGCGACAGTCACGTCGAACGAGATTAGAAACTGACGTCTTTTTGTGTCATGGTGCACGAGGGTGTTAACAGAAGCCATAAAAAGGATGATAAATGTAAGTAAAAGAAAAGAGAATGAGGATCTTTGGAGAAAAAATGAATGAAAATCTAATAAAAAATAGTATTCTGGAAGGAGGTAAACAAAAACAGGCATAATATGAGGAAGAAAACAGTGTGGGAAGTTTTTGACTTTAAATAGTGGGCATGGAAGACTTGCAATTGCTGCTAAGAGCTTTTATTATGGAAATAGTGCATGTGTAAGAATAATCTGTGGTGTGACTATGTGGTTTTAAATAAATGTGGAAGTGAGTCGCAGTAGTGTGATGTTACCAAAGTTTATCTTATTTCTAAATGGATAGGTATTATATGAGATGGCAGGAAGATGTAGTGAAAGTAGCGTAATACTAAACCATGGAGGAACAGAATGGAAGATAAGACATGTTGTGTTATTAGCTCAATCAGCTGAAGAGCTGTAAAGAATGGTGGATGTCTCAAGGAGGTCCAGAAAGGAAAGCAGTATTATTTTATAAACAAAAAAAAGTTTTTTCATTAAAATTGGAAAAAAAACATAAAAAACTTCCTTGCCATATATATATATATATATATATATATATGGTTTACCCCAGACGCTTCACATGCCTTGATTCAATCCACTGACAGCACGTCAACCCCGGTATACCACATCGCTCCAATTCACTCTATTCCTTGCCCTCCTTTCACCCTCTTGCATGTTCAGGCCCCGATCACACAAAATCTTTTTCACTCCATCTTTCCACCTCCAATTTGGTCTCCCACTTCTCCTCGTTCCCTCCACCTCCGACACATATATCCTCTTGGTCAATCTTTCCTCACTCATTCTCTCCATGTGCCCAAACCATTTCAAAACACCCTCTTCTGCTCTCTCAACCACGCTCTTTTTATTTCCACACATCTCTCTTACCCTTACGTTACTTACTCGATCAAACCACCTCACACCACACATTGTCCTCAAACATCTCATTTCCAGCACATCCATCCTCCTGCGCACAACTCTATCCATAGCCCACGCCTCGCAACCATACAACATTGTTGGAACCACTATTCCTTCAAACATACCCATTTTTGCTTTCCGAGATAATGTTCTCGACTTCCACACATTCTTCAAGGCTCCCAGGATTTTCGCCCCCTCCCCCACCCTATGATCCACTTCCACTTCCATCCGCTGCCAGATCCACTCCCAGATATCTAAAACACTTTACTTCCTCCAGTTTTTCTCCATTCAAACTTACCTCCCAATTGACTTGACCCTCAACCCTACTGTACCTAATTACCTTGCTCTTATTCACATTTACTCTTAACTTTCTTATATATATATATATATATATATATATATATATATATATATATATATATATATATATATATATCCCTGGGGATAGGGGAGAAAGAATACTTCCCACGTATTCCCTGCGTGTCGTAGAAGGCAACTAAAAGGGAAGGGAGCGGGGGGGCTGGAAATCCTCCCCTCTCGTTTTTTTTTTTTTTTTTTTTCCCAAAAGAAGGAACAGAGAAGAGGTCCAGGTGAGGATATGCCCTCAAAGGCCCAGTACTCTGTTCTTAACGCTACCTCGCTATCGCGGGAAATAGCGAATAGTATGAAAAAAAAAAAAAAAATATATATATATATATAATATATATATATATATATATATATATATATATATATATATATGTATTTAGGGAATCAGTGATGGATTGCGCAAAAGATGCTTGTGGCATGAGAAGAGTGGGAGGTGGGCTGTTTAGAAAGGGTAGTGAGTGGTGGGATGAAGAAGTAAGAGTATTAGTGAAAGAGAAGAGAGAGGCATTTGGACGATTTTTGCAGGGAAAAAATGCAATTGAGTGGGAGAAGTATAAAAGAAAGAGACAGGAGGTCAAGAGAAAGGTGCAAGAGGTGAAAAAAAGGGCAAATGAGAGTTGGGGTGAGAGACTATCAGTAAATTTTAGGGAGAATAAAAAGATGTTCTGGAAGGAGGTAAATAGGGTGCGTAAGACAAGGGAGCAAATGGGAACTTCAGTGAAGGGCGTAAATGGGGAGGTGATAACAAGTAGCGGTGATGTGTGAAGGAGATGGAATGAGTATTTTGAAGGTTTGTTGAATGTGTCTGATGACAGAGTGGCAGATATAGGGTGTTTTGGTCGAGGTGGTGTGCAAAGTGAGAGGGTTAGGGAAAATGATTTGATAAACAGAGAAGAGGTAGTAAAAGCTTTGCGGAAGATGAAAGCCGGCAAGGCAGCAGGTTTGGATGGTATTGCAGTGGAATTTATTAAGAAAGGGGGTGACTGTATTGTTGACTGGTTGGTAAGGTTATTTAATGTATGTATGACTCATGGTGAGGTGCCTGAGGATTGGCGGAATGCGTGCATAGTGCCATTGTACAAAGGCAAAGGGGATAAGAGTGAGTGCTCAAATTACAGAGGTATAAGTTTGTTGAGTATTCCTGGTAAATTATATGGGAGGGTATTGATTGAGAGGGTGAAGGCATGTACAGAGCATCAGATTGGGGAAGAGCAGTGCGGTTTCAGAAGTGGTAGAGGATGTGTGGATCAGGTGTTTGCTTTGAAGAATGTATGTGAGAAATACTTAGAAAAGCAAATGGATTTGTATGTAGCATTTATGGATCTGGAGAAGGCATATGATAGAGTTGATAGAGATGCTCTGTGGAAGGTATTAAGAATATATGGTGTGGGAGGCAAGTTGTTAGAAGCAGTGAAAAGTTTTTATCGAGGATGTAAGGCATGTGTACGTGTAGGAAGAGAGGAAAGTGATTGGTTCTCAGTGAATGTAGGTTTGCGGCAGGGGTGTGTGATGTCTCCATGGTTGTTTAATTTGTTTATGGATGGGGTTGTAAAGGAGGTGAATGCAAGAGTCCTGGAAAGAGGGGCAAGTATGAAGTCTGTTGGGGATGAGAGAGCTTGGGAAGTGAGTCAATTGTTGTTCGCTGATGATACAGCGCTGGTGGCTGATTCATGTGAGAAACTGCAGAAGCTGGTGACTGAGTTTGGTAAAGTGTGTGGAAGAAGAAAGTTGAGAGTAAATGTGAATAAGAGCAAGGTTATTAGGTACAGTAGGGGTGAGGGTCAAGTCAATTGGGAGGTGAGTTTGAATGGAGAAAAACTGGAGGAAGTGAAGTGTTTTAGATATCTGGGAGTGGATCTGTCAGCGGATGGAACCATGGAAGCGGAAGTGGATCATAGGGTGGGGGAGGGGGCGAAAATTTTGGGAGCCTTGAAAAATGTGTGGAAGTCGAGAACATTATCTCGGAAAGCAAAAATGGGTATGTTTGAGGGAATAGTGGTTCCAACAATGCTGTATGGTTGCGAGGCGTGGGCTATGGATAGAGATGTGCGCAGGAGGATGGATGTGCTGGAAATGAGATGTTTGAGGACAATGTGTGGTGTGAGGTGGTTTGATCGAGTAAGTAACGTAAGGGTAAGAGAGATGTGTGGAAATAAAAAGAGCGTGGTCGAGAGAGCAGAAGAGGGTGTTTTGAAATGGTTTGGGCACATGGAGAGAATGAGTGAGGAGAGATTGACCAAGAGGATATATGTGTCGGAGGTGGAGGGAACGAGGAGAAGAGGGAGACCAAATTGGAGGTGGAAAGATGGAGTGAAAAAGATTTTGTGTGATCGGGGCCTGAACATGCAGGAGGGTGAAAGGAGGGCAAGAAATAGAGTGAATTGGAGTCATGTGGTATACAGGGGTTGACGTGCTGTCAGTGGATTGAAGCAAGGCATGTGAAGCGTCTGGGGTAAACCATGGAAAGCTGTGTAGGTATGTATATTTGCGTGTCTGGACGTGTGTATGTACATGTGTATGGGGGGGGGGGTTGGGCCATTTCTTTCGTCTGTTTCCTTGCGCTACCTCGCAAACGCGGGAGACAGCGACAAAGTATAAAAAAAAAAAAAAAAAAAAAAAAAAAAAATATATATATATATATATATATATATATATATATATATATATATATATATATATATATATATTTTTTTTTTTCATACTATTTGCCATTTCCCGCATTAGCGAGGTAGCGTTAAGAACAGAGAACTGGGCCTTTGAGGGAATATCCTCACCTGACCCCCTTCTCTGTTCCCTCTTTTGGAAAATTAAAAAAAACAAGGAAGGGGATGATTTCCAGCCACCCGCTCCCTCCCCTTTTAGTCACCTTCTACGACATGCAGGGAATACGTGGGAAGTATTCTTTCTCCTCTTATATATATATATATATATATATATATATATATTTTTATTTTTTTTTTCTTTTTTTTTTTTTTGCTTTGGTGCTGTCTCCCGCGTTTGCTAGGGAGCGCAAGGAAACAGACGAAAGAAATGGCCCAACCCACCCCCATACACATGTATATACATACACGTCCACACACACAAATATACATACTGACACAGCTTTCCATGGTTTACCCCAGACTCTTCACATGCCCTGATTCAATCCACTGACAGCATGTCAACCCCGGTATACCACATCGATCCAATTCACTCTATTCCTTGCCCTCCTTTCACCCTCCTGCATGTTCAGGCCTCGATCACACAAAATATTTTTCACTCCATCTTTCCACCTCCAATTTGGTCTCCCACTTCTCCTCGTTCCCTCCACCTCCGACACATATATCCTCTTGGTCAATCTTTCCTCACTCATTCTCTCCATGTGCCCAAACCATTTCAAAACACCCTCTTCTGCTCTCTCAACCATGCTCTTTTTATTTCCACACATCTCTCTTACCCTTACGTTACTTACTCGATCAAACCACCTCACACCACACATTGTCCTCAAACATCTCATTTCCAGCACATCCATCCTCCTGCGCACAACTCTATCCATAGCCCACGCCTCGCAACCATACAACATTGTTGGAACCACTATTCCTTCAAACATACCCATTTTTGCTTTCTGAGATAATGTTCTCGACTTCCACACATTCTTCAAGGCTCCCAGGATTTTCGCCCCCTCCCCCACCCTATGATCCACTTCCGCATCCATGGTTCCAGCCGCTGCCATATCCACTCCCAGATATCTAAAACACTTTACTTCCTCCAGTTTTTCTCCATTCAAACTTACCTCCCAACTGACTTGACCCTCAACCCTACTGTACCTAATTACCTTGCTCTTATTCACATTTACTCTTAACTTTCTTCTTTCACACACTTTACCAAACTCAGTCACCAGCTTCTGCAGTTTCTCACATGAATCAGCCACCAGTGCTGTATCATCAGCGAACAACAACTGACTCACTTCCCAAGCTCTCTCATCCCCAACAGACTTCATACTTGCCCCTCTTTCCAGGACTCTTGCATTTACCTCCCTAACAACCCCATCCATAAACAAATTAAACAACCATATATATATATATATATATATATATATATATATATATATATATATATATATATATATATATATAAATACATACACACACACACATATATATACATATGAAAAATGTAAGAAATATATATATATTATATATATATATATATATATATATATATATATATATTTATTTATTTTGCTTTGTCGCTGTCTCCTGCGTTTGCGAGGTAGCGCAAGGAAACAGACGAAAGAAATGGCCCAACCCACCCCCATACACAATGTATACACATACACGTCCACACACGCACATATACATACCTATACATCTCAATGTACACATATATATACATACACAGACACATACATATATACCCATGCGCACAATTCACACTGTCTGCCCCCATTCACTCCCATTGCCACCTCGCCACACATGAAATACCTTCCCCCTCCCCCCTCATGTGTGCGAGGTAGCACTAGGAAAAGACAACAAAGACCCCATTCGTTCACACTCAGTCTCTAGCTGCCACGCAATAATGCCCGAAACCACAGCTCCCTTTCCACATCCAGGCCCCACACAACTTTCCATGGTTTACCCCAGACGCTTCACATGCCCTGATTCAATCCACTAACAGCACGTCAACCCCGGTATACCACATCGATCCAATTCACTCTATTCCTTGCCCTCCTTTCACCCTCCTGCATGTTCAGGCCCCGATCACTCAAAATCTTTTTCACTCATCTTTCCACCTCCAGTTTGGTCTCCCACTTCTCTTCGTTCCCTCCACCTCCGACACATATATCCTCTTGGTCAATCTTTCCTCACTCATTCTCTCCATGTGCCCAAACCATTTCAAAACACCCTCTTCTGCTCTCTCAACCACGCTCTTTTTATTTCCACACATCTCTCTTACCCTTACATTACTTACTCGATCAAATCACCTCACACCACACATTGTCCTCAAACATCTCATTTCCAGCACATCCACCCTCCTGCGCACAACTCTATCCATAGCCCACGCCTCGCAACCATACAACATTGTATTTTTGCTTTCCAATATAATGTTCTCGACTTCCACACATTCTTCAAGGCTCCCAGGATTTGTGTGTGAAAGTGTGTGAAAGAAGAAAGTTAAGAGTAAATGTGAATAAGAGCAAGGTTATTAGGTACAGTAGGGTTGAGGGTCAAGTCAATTGGGAGGTAAGTTTGAATGGAGAAAAACTGGAGGAAGTAAAGTGTTTTAGATATCTGGGAGTGGATCTGGCAGTGGATGGAACCATGGAAGTGGAAGTGGATCATAGGGTGGGGGAGGGGGCGAAAATCCTGGGAGCCTTGAAGAATGTGTGGAAGTTGAGAACATTATCTCGGAAAGCAAAAATGGGTATGTTTGAAGGAATAGTGGTTCCAACAATGTTGTATGGTTGCGAGGCGTGGGCTATGGATAGAGTTGTGCGCAGGAGGATGGATGTGCTGGAAATGAGATGTTTGAGGACAATGTGTGGTGTGAGGTGGTTTGATCGAGTAAGTAACGTAAGGGTAAGAGAGATGTGTGGAAATAAAAAGAGCGTGGTTGAGAGAGCAGAAGAGGGTGTTTTGAAATGGTTTGGGCACATGGAGAGAATGATTGAGGAAAGATTGACCAAGAGGATATATGTGTCTGAGGTGGAGGGAACGAGAAGTGGGAGACCAAACTGGAGGTGGAAAGATGGAGTGAAAAAGATTTTGTGTGATCGGGGCCTGAACATGCAGGAGGGTGAAAGGAGGGCAAGGAATAGAGTGAATTGGATCGATGTGGTATACCAGGGTTGACGTGCTGTCAGTGGATTGAATCGGCATGTGAAGCGTCTGGGGTAAACCATGGAAAGCTGTGTAGGTATGTATATTTGCGTGTGTGGACATATGTATATACATGTGTATGGGGGTGGGTTGGGCCATTTCTTTTATCTGTTTCCTTGCGCTACCTCGCAAACGCGGGAGACCGACAAAGCAAAAAAAAAAAAAAAAAAATATATATCCCTGGGGATAGGGGATTAAGAATACTTCCCACGTATTCCCTGCGTGTCGTAGAAGGCAACTAAAAGGGGAGGGAGCGGGGGGCTGGAAATCCTCCCCTCTCTTTTTTTTTTAATTTTCCAAAAGAAGGAACAGATGGGGCCAGGTGAGGATATTCCAAAAAAGGCCCAGTCCTCTGTTCTTAACACTACCTCGCTAACGCGGGAAATGGCGAATAGTTTAAAAGAAAAGAAAGAAATATATATACTATCCCTGGGGATAGGGGATTAAGAATACTTCCCAAGTATTCCCTGCATGTCGTACAAGGCGACTACAAGGGGAGGGAGCGGGGGGCTGGAAATCCTCCCCTCTCGTTTTTTTTTTCTTTCTTTTTTGAGGATATTCCAAAAAAGGCCCAGTCCTCTGTTCTTAACGCTACCTCACTGACGTGGGAAATGGCGAATAGTTTAAAAGAAAAGAATATATATATATATATATATATATATATATATATATATATATATATATATATATATATATTTTTTAAAACTATTCGCCATTTCCCGCATCAGCAAGGTAGCGTTTAGAAGAGAGGACTGGGCCTCTGAAGGAACATCCTCACCTGGCCCCCTTCTCTGTTCCTTCTTTTGGGGAAAAAAAAAAATATATATATATATATATTCTTTTTCAAACTATTCGCCATTTCCCACGTTAGCAAGGTAGCGTTAAGAACAGAGGACTGGGCCTCTGAGGGAATATCCTCACCTGGCCCCCTTCTCTGTTCCTTCTTTTGGAAAATTAAAAAAAAAAGAGGGGAGGTTAAAAAAAACAAGAGGGGAGGAAGTGTTACCTAGGGCCATCAGGTAGATAATAATCATAAGATGTATTAAAATGGGAGTAATATAAGATGCTACTTTTTGAAAGGTATGCAAGACCAGAATGTAAAGGTAGTTTGCATGACAGACCAGTTAGTTTTGGATGAGTTTGGATACTTGGGACTAAAGATTAATATGAATGGTACTGAGAAAGATGAAAGTAAAGTCATGCAAGTGAGGAAAACCAGAAGTGCTCTGAGGGCTCTGGTGAATGGAAAGAAGTTAAACATAGAGTCTACAAGAAGCTCGCATTAAGCAGCACTTGTCATAATGCTGATGTATTGATGTGAAGCCCAAGTGTATATAGGACTGGGTAAGTTCAAAATAATAGTAGGAGAGATATCACCTTGCATATAATTGGAATTAAGAGGAAAGACAACGAAAGAAGAAAATGTGAAACATGGAATGAAATAACTGGAAAGACTCACAGATGGAAGTATTTGAAAATGATATGATCCTGAAGAATGTAAGGAATATGATAAGTACGTCAAGAAGGTATATAACAATGAAAAAAGTATAAGGAGGAATAGGCCAGAGAAGAGGTGGTCAGGTATATCAAGTGAATTGGTTAGGGATTGGGTTATTTCAGGTGGATTGCAAGGGATTGGATGCAATGGAAGCATTTTGTGTAAGGAAATGTTAAATAGTCTGAAGTAAAAAGCAATTTATGAAACAGGAATCCAATTTCCACTTTAACACACTAAGCAAAGGCTGAGGATGACGTGTGAGTGGTTTTCAGAAGCGCTGTGTACCTGAACTATCCTGTGGAAGTGGGAGGGGAGTATCAATGATGACAGAATACATTATGAAATAAAAAGAAACTATGGTATTTTTAGAAATGAAATGCATTTAAAAGTACTTAGAATGAAATCTTTATACTTTCAAAAACAATCTACCTTTATTATAATCATGGCCTGCATTCGCATCCTATAAGATGAGGGCTCGAGTCAGTGGCCTGGCATAGCTAATGAGGTGTTATCCTTTATGGTTACCTCAGAGCAAAGATAATCTTTCTCATTAAAAGCCACAGACTAACTTGCCCTTCTCACAAGAAAGGATCTTACAAGGGTGAGAATGGGGTAAAGGAGGGTATCATTTATAAATACATGTAAGTAATTACTGAGGTTGAAGTTTCAAAGCTGCTACATTGAAGGAATCCCCTTTATGTTGTGCAATCAGAGAAAGTACCTTCAATTTATTTTGGTGAGCATTGGATGATTCTAGTTCATACATAGTGGCTAAGTTTAAAACTATTGCCTCATGGAGAAATCGTTCTGGCTGAGAAAAGACGGCACCCTCTACTAACTTGATGGCTTCGCTGACCCGACCAGTGTACATAAGGCACACTCCCAAATTGTTGATGACCTGTAAAAGGAAGAAATTATGATTTTAAAACAACTGAATGTCACCTAGAAATTTAAAAAAAAACAAAATTGTTCTTGGCTCATTCAATCAAGAGAAAGTCTGAGTCATTTCTGTAATGCTACAATGGATATTTAATGTATTTGTAGAAGAGGCAGTACGTGAGGTTTAGATAACAAAGGAATGTAGAGCAACCATGGAGAAAATGAAGAGAATCTACATAGCAGCAGGAAGTAGAGAACAAATTGGCAGTACAAAAAAAAAAGTTCTCTTTTAGAAAAGACTGGAAGTTCACATACAGTTAGTCTAAATGGCAGAGAACTGCAATTTTTGGAGGAGTTTGGGTATTTGGAAATGTTCATTGAGGATAGCAATGAGAAAGTAGATACTGATACATGTATTTCAAGGAAGAAGAGAGGGAGATACTCAAAGTTTCTGGGTCAAAGTGCAGGTTAATGTATACAGCACATGATCTATCTATATCTCTGATGCCTGTTCCAGGTGGAACTCCCTCAAAGGGATGACCATAGCAAGTCTCCATAAATAAACAACTCCAGTGCCACTTCTTAGCCTTTAGTGCTCACTCTTAACAGGCCACTGATAGAGGGGCAACTCCAGTGCAGTCCTTACAGAGGCTTCTACCAAATGTTCCATATGACTACTTCTAACGAATGCTCCTTCCTACTACTTCTATCTACTGCTCCTACCATTTTAGCAAAAGGCAGGGCTTGTGCCTAGTGCTCACCATGGGAATATCTAGAGTTACGCAGAATGAGCTGTGTGAGTTAAGTGTTGTCAAGTGTTACATATGAAAGGAATAATTGAAAAAAAAATTTCTTCATGGATGTGAAAGTGTGTATTTCCAAAGAACAACTGGATGAAAATGCCAGAAGTGTAAATGAGTAACTTAGGTTCTTGCAATGTAAGAGGATGTTTCTGGTTGCTAGTGACTGTTATGAATGTTCTCTTTTGTGTGATTTACAGCTTTAACCAGTGACTGTTATGAATGTTCTCTTTTGTGTAATTTACAGCTTTGTTATATTTGCTTTTGACAGGGTGGATGAAATGATTACAATGAATTCTTACAGATTCTATTTCCTCTCTAAACTGTTGCCTGTGAGTTTGATAGTAAGTGATCTGAGGACATTTGGTTTGATTAGGGTGATTAGGGTCTCTGGTTGATGTGGGAGGTGTAGGAAGTGAATGTGTTGTACGTGATACCTAGTGTGACTGAAGTTTTACCGAGTAGGAGTGGTTGACTATTTAGTGTTATAAGGGGATGCAGGCTGGCTGGAGTCACTTCTCAAGTTAAGATGATGACAGAGTTTTGAGGTGAATGCAAACATTGGTTTAAGTGAGTTACCTTTTGCAAGGTAACCAAATAATACATCACCCCCCCTAAAAAAAAATTCATAGTGACTGTTCTGTTACTGAATTTATCCTAAAAACATCTATTTCCAATAAAACTTGGAATTCTAATGACTTAAAACAGCAAGAAATTAAATCTGACAAGTTAATGTGCTCTGAACTTTAAACTTCAGATAATTACAAATCTTACCAGTCCATTGTTGGGGTTGATTTTGTGTGCTTGCTGCAGAATCTCAGAGGCATCCTTAAAGGCATTCTGCGCAATAGAAATATATGCAGAGTGCAAAAGGCCTTGAACAGGATCATGATGTGGAGGAGGTGCCGTGTGTTCTAAGTAGTGATTGAACGTGTCCTGAAGAAAAAAATCTATGGTAAACATTGCATAGATATAATTCCTAAGCACCAAAAGTCAGATATATTTTTTGCTAAGTCTAATCACTTGAGACTATGATATGCACTTTTGAGGCTACACATAAACTGATTACTGAATAAAATTTGATAAAAGTAACTTTCATCACCTGAGCTGCAGTTACATCACCCAGTTGTAAACACAATCGGCCTAGTGCAGAGTAAAGGCCAGCGGCAGAATTTGGATCTTCCTGTATTAATTGCTCCAGAAGACCTCCAGCCAAACGAAAGTCCTGACAAAGATGGAAAATTTACTGAAGCAAATAATGATACATCACTTAAGTAACACATATTAAGGATTTTCTTCTAAGTCTCAAGCATCTGCTGTTAAACCTACCTTGCTAAGGTGAGAAAGTGAACAAGCATGAAAGAAAATACTGAGAGACAACCCTAGGATCCTTTTTATGGGGCTCCTACAGCAATGAAATTATGCTTCACATGGAAGCTCCTTTGGGGTAAGGTTATCAATGACACTATATAAATGTAAGATCTGCTAACGATGATACAAACTCAATGAAGATGACTTCTCATTGAAGTTACAATTTTCTTTTTAGCGGAATTAGAACTAGCAACTGAATGCCCTACTCAATACCATCTCGTTTATAGGATATATATTTTTTTTTCTTTTTTTTTTTGTCGCCGTCTCCCGCGTTTGTGAGGTAGCGCAAGGAAACAGACAAAAGAAATGGCCCAACCCACCCCCATACACATGTATATACATACGTCCACACATGCAAATATACATACCTACACAGCTTTCCATGGTTTACCCCAGACGCTTCACATGCCCTGATTCAATCCACTGACAGCACGTCAACCCCGGTATAACACATCGATCCAATTCACTCTATTCCTTGCCCTCCTTTCACCCTCCTGCATGTTCAGGCCCCGATCACACAAAATATTTTTCACTCCATCTTTCCACCTCCAATTTGGTCTCCCACTTCTCCTCGTTCCCTCCACCTCTGACACATATATCCTCTTGGTCAATCTTTCCTCACTCATTCTCTCCATGTGCCCAAACCATTTCAAAACACCCTCTTCTGCTCTCTCAACCACGCTCTTTTTATTTCCACACATCTCTCTTACCCTTACATTACTTACTCGATCAAACCACCTCACACCACACATTGTCCTCAAACATCTCATTTCCAGCACATCCATCCTCCTGCACACAACTCTATCCATAGCCCACGCCTCGCAACCATACAACATTGTTGGAACCACTATTCCTTCAAACATACCCATTTTTGCTTTCCGAGATAATGTTCTCGACTTCCACACATTCTTCAAGGCTCCCAGGATTTTCGCCCCCTCCCCCACCCTATGATCCACTTCCGCTTCCATGGTTCCATCCGCTGCCAGATCCACTCCCAGATATCTAAAACACTTTACTTCCTCCAGTTTTTCTCCATTCAAACTTACCTCCCTTATTACCACACATCTCTCTCGCCCTTTCATTACTTACTTGATCAAACCACCTCACACCACATATTGTCCT
Source organism: Panulirus ornatus (assembly GCF_036320965.1). NCBI lineage: Eukaryota > Metazoa > Arthropoda > Malacostraca > Decapoda > Palinuridae > Panulirus > Panulirus ornatus. The sequence continues at coordinate 12,844,862 of NC_092285.1, forward strand.
CAAACATCTCATTTCTAACACATCCACCCTCCTGAGGCATGGGCTATGGATAGGGTTGTATGGAGGAGGGTGGATGTGGTGGAAATGAGATGTTTGAGGACAACATGTGCTGTAAGGTGGTTTGATCGAGTAAATGATGAAAGGGTATGATATATGTGAGGTAAGGACAACATGTGCTGTAAGGTGGTTTGATCGAGTAAATGATGAAAGGGTATGATATATGTGAGGTAATAAAAGAGTGTGGTTGAGAAAGCAGAAGAGGGTGTATTGAAATGGTTTGGTCACACGGTGAGAATGAGTGGGGAAAGACTGACAAAGAGGATATATGTGTCAGAGGTGGAGGAAACGAGAACTGGGAGACCAAACTGGAGGTGGTAGGATAGAGTGAAAAAGATTTTGAGCGATCGGGGCCTGAACATACAGGAGGGTGAAAGGCGTGCAAGGAATAGAGTGAATTGGAACGATGTGGTATACTGGGGTCGACTGCTGTCAATGGATTGAACCAGGGCATGTGAAGTGTCTGGGGTAAACACTGGGAAGTTTTGTGGGGCCTGGATGTGGAAAGGGAGCAGTGATTCTGCTGCATTACACACAACAGCTAGAGACCGAGTGTGAACGAATGTGGCCTTTGCTGTCTTTTCCTAGTGCTACCTCATGCGTGCGCGGGGGGAGGAGGGTGCTGTTTCATGTGTGGTGGGGTGATGATGGGAATGGATAAAGGCAGCAAGTATGAATATGTACATGTGTATATATGTATATGTCTGTGTATGTATATGTGTGTATATGTTGAAATGTATAGGTATGTATATGTGCATGTGTATGTGGGTGGGTTGGGCCATTCTTTTGTCTGTTTCCTTGCGCTACCTTGCTAATGTAGGAGACAGCGACTAAGTATGATAAAAAAAAAATATATATACATATATACCCTAGCCTAAGCTAGAGGAGGATGAAAAGCTGGGTTGACTACAGACCAATTTCTGTTACCAGGATTTGAACCTATGCAGGCTCATCATGGGTGGCATGTGAATGCATCATGGTTAGCATGTAGAGCCCTTCAACATTTGCAATATATATAAAAGGAGATTTAAGGTTAACTGGTAAATAACAGAACTTCCTCAGTGTAGGAATCTGTGGAGGCCACTTTGTTATACATTGGATAATAGCAAATGGAGTAGAAAATCTGATGTTCTACAAACACCTTTCAATTGTTTCTTTCTTTTCAGTGCTACTTCACATTCCCATGAATCCATCTTAAAACAATCCTTCATTTTCATTCTATCACTGAGTGACCTCAAATTTCAGTTCTTTCAACTGTTTTCACTCTTTGGCCAGCCCAATGGATTATTTTCTCTGTAGTTCCCTAACTATCTTTTCTTTCTATCTTCTTAGTAAAGTTCAACCTGCTGCATTTTCCCCTTGAGAACATCATTCTTTTCCTAATCATTTGTTAACATTACTATCTGCATCATGCAGTTTCCATCTACATTCCCCTTTTACTCTTTCTACATACTTCACCTTCCTACACACAAATTACAATACCAACTCTATCCCACATCTCATTTACCCAAAATATTTTTCTTCCTCTACTAAAGAAGAGAACAGTTTTGTAGTAACTGTTTCATCATATGTCCTTTCTCTGCATCAAATAACTTTTGAACACTTTTTACCTTGAGGCTGACAGCACAGTTTGCAATTGAATAAATGACTCTCTGTCTTCTTGTTCGCCAAAGTTTCAGTGAGTCATCCCGCATGTTGGGAGTCATCTCAAGGTTACTTCCATCCTCGCTTAGACCACTGTTTAGGTTTTCAATGATCTGTAAAATAAATAGTAAACAAATATGAAAAAGAAATAAGATTCACCTACAGGTATGAAAACTTCAAGAAAATTTTTGTAGCATAAATTCTTTATATCTGCAATTGACTCATTTTTTTTTTAAATCAATGAATTACAGTACATACCCTAAAGTTTTATTGCTCATAAAACGATTAGTTCTAAAATTATAGTTTGAGAGAATTGTGTTTGCGTATAACAGCCCAGAATCATCTACATGCAATGATGATTGTGGTAACATTTATTTTTGCAGCACTGTAGGTCAGCAGTACACCATGGCTTTCAAGCTAAATAATGACTGGTAAGATACTGACCACTTCTGCAACAGGAAACAAAAACTAATGATGAAAATTCTAAATGAACATGCAAGACAAAAATTAATATAGCTGTATTTTGAAGTATTTTAGATACCTGGGAGTGGAGATAAGAGCAAACACAACCATGGAAGTAGGTGGGTGAGGAGGCAAAGCTTATGGGAGTGCTGCAGAATGTGTGGAAAGAGATCATTATGAGGGAAGGCAAAAATAGGTATGTTCAAAGGTATAGTAGAAAGAATACTATACAGATGCGAGGCATGGGCTGTGAATAAGGTTGTGTGGAGGAGGCTGGATGTGTTGAAAATAAAATGTTTGAGGACAATATGTTGTGTGAGATGGTTTGAGTAAATAATGAAAGAATGAGAGAAAGATGTGATAATAAAAGAGTATAGCTGAGAGAGCTAAGAAGGGCGTGCTGAAATGGTTTGGACACATGGAAAGGATGAAAAAGAGGATGTGTGTGTGTCAGAGGTGGAGGGAATAAGGAAAATAGGGATACTAAACTCGAGATGGAAGGATGAAGTAAAAAACATTTTAAGCGGTCAGTGATTGAATACGCAGGAAGGTGATAAGCATGCACGGGACACTGTGAATTGGAAAGATGTGGTAAACAGGGGTCAATGTACTATCAATGGACTGGACTAAGGCATGTGAAGCATTCAGGATAAAGCATGGAAAGGTCTGTGGGGCCTGGTTGTCAATAGGAAGCTGTGATTTCGGTGCATTACACATGACAGCTAGAAATGGATGTGGGTGAATGTGGCCTTTCTATGTCTGTTCCTTGTGTTACCTCGCTAATGCAGGAGGAGCAATCAAGCATACAAAAAAATAAACGTTAGTTGCTACTATCTTTGTCAGCAAATACCAATTTACCCAAAATGGATCAACTGAAATTTCTTGACTATATTCGTGTGAAGCTTCTTTAGTTTTCCATGTTAACGAAGTTTAATACCTACAAAAAAAATTCACTGGAATAACCAATGTCTAATATGGCAGCAGGTGAATTATCAAATATAGTTATTACATCACAGACAAGAATCACTTCACTGACTGACTTACCTGGTTACATGTTTTCATCAAGGCACTAAGGCGATCCAAAGCCTGAGTGTGTTTCCCTAAGTGCTGAGGAAGTTCTGCCACCAATAATCTGAAATGGTAACGTTACATATTTTTAATTACCCCAGAACTAATTTCCATTAAACAGTCCTGATGTTACCCAGGACATTTCTATAGGCTCCCACAGCCCTGGACTGCACTACTCCTGGTACCAGGTAAATGTACTCTTTTGGAGTGAAAAGTTCTTTGACAACGACTGTACTCTCAATGATAGAACCTTGCTGTGTAACCTTGAGCAAGCAGAGTCTGATAACACCTGGTAATGTTATAAACAACCAATATGTGAAAAACAATATCTCATATACTACAAACTATATCAACCTGAAATATTAAGTCTTCTTAATAAGATCAGTACTGATTCATTAGCAGTACTTCTATACTGTTTGTACAACATGACAGACAATCAAGAACTGCTTTCTCTACTGTTATTGTTCATCCATTATCCACCACTGGGAGTAACACTTCAATCTTCAATATAACCTGAGGCACTATCTGAAATCCCCCATCTTATGTGACTTTATAAATCTGTTTCTCAGTATCTAAGGAACAGAGTGGCATAAGACTCATAACTAGCATGGACTTTGCCTGAGTTATGCTGCTTGCAAAAGTTTTGACTTGTAAGTATCTCATGCCTTCTAGAAAGTTTTAGTCATAAAATTCAACATTATGTAGCTGTTTCCCTGCAATGCATCTAAAGAAGCCATAATTCCTCATCTTGGGATGAATCAGAGCATACTAATACACTTCTTTCATTTATAGACTCAAAGTATGGTCCACATACTCTCTCCAAATTATTATGGACACTTTCCACAGAGGTCATTTTAAAACTATCATATCTAAAAAAAAAAAAAAACCATCCAGAACCATTCTTTATCACTGGAAAAAGATCATTCATAACAACTACTTCCTCAGCTGGTTCTATCACACTTTTTGTTGCAATTTTTGTAAGCTCACCTGGGGTCTGATCTGTTAATTTCCAAAAAAGATTTGGACTACTTTTCCATAACCATGTCAGACCCCATATCAAAATATGAGAGGTCCATTTGTCAAATTTTCTAAAATCTATAGATTTTGAAATAAGACCCCTGACTCTCACTTAGCCACTCTGAAGTAATTCTCTTAGAACTAGTGGATCCAAACTGATTAGCACAAATGCTCTAAAATGACAGTCCATGTGTTCTTAAAGAACTATTAAGTGCAGAAAATATACATACCTAAATCCAAATGGCACCATAGAACCTTTTCTGCCTCCATAAAGCTCTGGGTAAAATTCAAAGTATAAATCTGGGGCATCTAGGTCCCCAAAGTACTGACACTCCACCTCTGCGAGTGAAAACCGCCGAAGTTTGATGAGTAATGCAATTCTTGTAAACCACAGCTGTGTTAAATAAAAGAGGGGGTAAGGAAATGAACAAAGAATCTGCAACTAAAATCAAAATATAGCACTAGTTTTACAATCATGTGGGTAACCACAGTTGCTCATAGGCAGCATTACTTTTGGAGAAATATAAAACTGTTAAAAGAAAATCTAATTGTTAAAACCTTCTACTCCACATGTTTCCCTCTGTTCAATTTCAAAACACCATGGATTTTTATTCACCTTTCTATCAATAAGGGTGGAATCAGAAGCTTTTCAATAATCATCAAGGATTCACCTAACTCTAACTATCCCTTCCAGTCCTATGCAATGTTCCTGCCCTATATGTTCTACAGGTGTAATTCTGGTCAATGCTCTCATGAGCTGTCTGAATGCATTCCTACTACAAAAGTTTGGACCAAAGGCATACATCTGGTTGCTGTTTCACATAGTTTTTGTGTGGAGACCAGCCACATGGTGACCAAGGTATGATGCCACTTACTTTCCTTAAAAAGTGAAGCTGTGAAGTTCTTTCTTCTATGTCTTCCCCCCTTTTTGCCTTTCAGAACAAGGTCTGCAGAGCCCAGATTAATCTCATTTTTTTTCTTTTCATCCATGATAGCCTTGATTGGGGCATGTCTTGCCCAAGCCATGTAAGTCACTATATATGAAAAAAACATTTCTGTATCCAATACAAAAATATTTGTCACAACCAACCCAACTCTTTTTAAGTTTGAACAAACAGTATCTTGTAAAAAAAACTGACAGGATATGTGATTACTTTACACTATCTCTGCTGTTACATTTCAAAATTCAAGTGGTAGTAGTTAGTGTAAACATTAGGCAGAAGCCTCCGAAAACAGTGGGCTAGAGTTGCCCACTGCCAGTGGTCCGTTAAAAATGAGGCACTAAAGGCTAAGAAGCTGCACTAGAGTTCAATGGTTATGGGGAATCTTTTGCCCTGGCAACCCCCATAAGGGAGTTCCCAAAGAGAAAAGGCCTCAGAGATACAGACAGAATTCATGCAACAAAATCAAATAACACCCCATTCAGTAAAAACCAATATTTAAGCACTCAACTAATGATCAAACAAAGCATATTGCATATCTGTAGTTACCTTATTCTATTAACATTTGTTTTTTCCTTTTTCTCTTTGTCACTGTGCTAGATGATTCGATGATTCACATATGGTAGGTTAACAACCAAACAAAAAAGGAAATAATTCTAAAATTTGTATAAAGTTTTCATAGGAAGTGTTAGACTACTAATATTTCATTTCAAACTAATAAGGGCCTTTGTCTAAAGGCTTAAACAATCTTTTTCTACAAAGTACAGTTCCTTCATAATTATTTGCCTCTATCCCTACTGCCTGCACATTTTTCTCAACTACACTGTTCAACTTCACTTTAGCAAAAGGCAGCTAAACAACGCCCTTTTCAGGTCAACTAAAGTTAAGATAGGTGTGAAATCCCATATCAAAAATGGGGACAAGTGATTACTTTTGCAGAGAAATAGGTATATCTAGGATTTGTAAGAATGACGTCAGGCATCACCTAAAATTTCCAGATAGTCCTGGAGCAAATGAATGAGTACAAATATATAGGTTTTGTACTCATATAAAACCCTAAAAGAACAGTACTGGATAACATCTTATCTGTGAGCAATATACATGAAACTTCTCTGTTTCTCATTACTGCATAGTTAAGAACTTAGAAGCATGAGCCTATGAAACGCAAAAGATTTCTTAAAGGCAAAATACATAATGGAAGTTTGATGTATGTAAACGATCCAAGAGTTGATGAATGACCGGCACAAAAAGAGTACAGAAATGCATGTTACATGACTCCAGCACCAAGGGAAGAGATAAAAAATATTTATTGGATAATATGACTGCCAAGGGTATTCCTGGATGACAGGTACCTGCATTTTTTTATGTATCCCTCCACCAAGTGTTTCAAAGAGATATAGGAAACAGCACAAATCAAAAGATTCTTGTATCTTTTTTTATCACACTTACAGTAATTATCCATTAGTATACCACTTAATGTTGTCTTTCTTACCTGAATAGAGTGTGCAGTGTGTTTACTTGGGTGACCAGCTCTCCCTTCCCCCTGACCATACACTGTAAGTAGCTGTGTGGTAAGATTGACTGCTGCATGAAAGCATCCTGCTGCAATTAATTGTCGAAGGCCACGATCATCTTGGGTTACAGATCCTGCAGTTAGGACTACTCGCTTTGATGCAAAGTCGTCTCCAAGGTAAGTTCTTACCAAGTTCTTTACTGGGTCACCCTATGAGGTGAGTAATGAATATGAGTTAAAAATGAACTCTAACATTAGGAAAACAGTTGCTGAAGTTTAGAATATATATTACTACTTAGTTCTGTTTCACCTGATTTTTGCTCCGAGTTAAAAAAATAATGTAAAAAATGAAATTCAAAACCTGTACTTAACCCTTAAACAGTGGCTGACATCAACTTTTGTTCTAACTTTTCATGAAGAGTTAAATATCCATCTAACTTACCATACCATAAGCAGCTATAGAGGTCTCATCCATCGCTAAGACGACAAAGGAAAAAATTCTACCTTCCTCAGTAACCCTATAACCACCATTTTAAGTGCACAGCCATCCACCTGAAGGTTGTGCATATATGGTAACCCCAGGGAAAGTACATAGTTTGTTGGATGACCTAAGTTAATGGGAGGAATGCTTATGATATGTATCAGAAGAATGAAATATAAAAAAGAACATGAGAAATGTGAAGAAACCAGTAACTATGAGAGTCACTGCAGTGGGGGATGATGTATGGGAGGAGTGGCATCCCAGTGAATTTGCATTTATGGAAGATATTGAGTAAAAACTGTGGCTAATTTTCTCCAAGTAATGCTATGGCAATGAAAGACTTTGGTAAGATAGGAAAAGACCTAGTATATTAACAAAGAAGAAACCCCTCAAATATCCTTTCTGTACATACTAACCACGTGATCTCCTCACTTTTATGTAGTGTGAAAGTCGTAAAAATTTCTACTCTTACTCATATTCACAAACAATGCAGTACTAGTGTATGAAATAAGAGTATACATGACATAAGGAAGTTTTCAGGCAAAAAGAAGGAAACAAACACATCGTTCAATATCCTCCCCATCCTTGTCAGCCTATATCCCTCTCACTGAATTCAATTAGAAAGTTTAATATTTCTAACATTTATGTTATTTATTGCTAATGCTGTGCCTGTATAAGAAATATATGTCAATAAGGAAGCAAACTCAATAATGATAAATAAGAAAGTCATTTTCACAACTTATCGGATATTTGAAACCACCAAATGCACCATACATACCCTCTCTCACTGCTCATGTAATATGGGATGTGGCAAACAAAAAGGTGACACCTTTTTGTGAATTTTCAAATATATGTGAATGCTTATCCATAATTCTATAAGGGGGGAAAATTTCCTATTTTCTGCCTGTTATTTAACCAATGAAAGACACAGCCCTCTCAATTTAGGGGGGTTCCCAGTACCAAGGTATAAAATACAAAATATATCTATATACATATAAAAAAAAAAAGGTAAGTGAAATATATCTGTCAATATAGACATTTAAATTTGGCATGTAAGCTGAGGTCATACTTTCCCCCATTGCGGTATGTGGGTAACCAACACTAGGAGTCTCTCTGTGCTAAATGTAGGTGCTCATGAGATAAAGCCTCCCTTCCAGTGTCTGTGTCCCAGCAGGGTCAGATATATCACCCCATTGTATTTCATAAGTATCATTAGGTACATGAGTAACTTGTAACCTAAGGTACCTTGACATACTATAAAAGCAAGCCTTTGAACTAATATGAGGGTGGGAAAAGGATACCTGAGCGAGTTTGAATAGGGTCCCCACAGAAAAAATCATACAAGTTCAGGTGTGGTTCGATAAGTACCAAGGTTAATCATAAATGTAAACAGAGTAATGAGATGATTCTAGGAAATTTCTAAAAATTATGTACTTACAAAATCTTCTTTTACTGCTATTCCTGGCATAGTAAGCAGTTCCTTTTCAGGGAAGTAAGTCCCAGGGGGGCTTGTTGACATAGATATCAAGGCTTGTTTAGTAGTTTCCGATGGGATCCAAGCATCATGTCTCCTATCTGCATCACTTGACAGAAGGCTTGCAGTGAAGACATCTTGCTCTGTAGCAGGGGTCAAAAAGGAATCTGGAGAAGGAATAGCATTGCTGATATTGAAGCTATCTGTTGGCGACATATAAACAGGATTTATCATGGCAGAATCATTACTACTTCCTGAGGTTTGACTACCAATGGTTTCAAAAGGATTGGCAGTCTTGCTATTAGTGAAGTATTTAAATAACTTGGATTCGGTTTGCTTAGATTTGTCCATAGGAGACTCTTGCACTGGCATAACATCCATAGGCTGCTTAGGGTTAGGTGACTGATTTTTCTGATGGCTGAGTGCTGGTGATGTAGAAAGAGCTGTTGATGGAGAATTTGACACAGATACAATATCCAAGGGAACATTACTTGGAGTTGCTTCTTTAGTTTGTGGTGAAATATTTTGATCTGCATCACTGTCAAGGCTTGCTTGCTGAAACTTTACTGTTGTTGCTTCTACATCCATACTAGCATTTGGGGAGGTACTGGTGACCAACATTGAGGTCGTCATGCTCATCATCATTGCAGATTGTACTGGAGTTAGTTGAGTTGGCACTGAGAGTTGGTGTGATGAAACACTCTTTGGGGATTCAAGTGTCTGAGTCTGTGAACCAAAGGATGATTCTTGTGTACACAGATTATACTGAGGTGTTAAAGGAATATTAAAAGGTGCTGCTGACACGCTGTGGGGTGTTACATGGTTTGTCTGTTGACTCTGCGGTGTAACAGATGTCTCTTGCTGGGAGGCTAAAGACAAGCTTGTAGCAGCTGGCTCTGAGTGCTGATACAATGTTGGGTTCACTGACTTTACTAATGCTTCTTGTTGGCTGACAGCAAAGTTCCCAAGCGAACCAAAAGAAGTATGTTGACTGACTACAGGGTTGGCCTGTGTTGGATATGGAGGAAGGTGATCTACAGCAACACTGTCCGGTCCTGTGGCTGTAGAAAATGGACTGGCTGCAGCATTCAGTGGCACAGCCATGCCTGACTGCTGGTGGTCGATGAGCTCTGGGTTGGCATTCTGTGGTGCCAGGGATGGCTGATCAAAAAAGCTGCTACTGCTCACATTCACATAATTGCATGCAGTTGAATTTTCAGGCTGCCCATCTAAGTGGCCAGACATGTCCTAATTTTGAAGACTATGCCTGCAATAAAATCATGCAATTAAATACTAATAATCCTGAATTATATAAAAGTGTGCATGCAGTTTAATATGCAATAACCAGTAATATGAAAACCTTCAAATCAAAAAGTAATATTGAATTTCTTGTTACATTTGAAAGTTATACACAACAAAAAATCACAAAAATGATTTCATTTACACAACAAGCAACTGTAATATCTAAGACTTCAAGTGATTTGAAGATTGAATCTTAATTAACAGAAAGAAAATTTTATAAATCTGTAACAATTTCCCCAAAACATCAGTCTAACAAATATAAACTTTAACACAATATACTTTTAAGTAATTCCAGTGATAACATATTTAAAAGAGTTCATAAACTGCATTTAAACAACAAATCTTATCATCTTGTGCCACATAATGTTTTCAAATAAAGTGATGCATTAATGTCCCTTAATACTATCTTCTGTGACAGTAACCACATAGCATAAGAGCCTTGTGGTATGTACTGAACAAAGGAAATTTTAAACAAAAAAAATAACCCTTCTATTGAAAACCATTTAGACTCATAATGATTCAATAATACCAAATTTGAGTATCTTGAAAAGAATTAGGAAAATCTCCCTGATAACTAAAAGTACAAAGTAACATTCCTGTGAGCATGACTGGATTCATCTCGAAAATAATTAGGAAAATTTCACAATAACTAAAAGTACAAAGTTACAATACAACGAGCACAACTGAATTTAACTAGGAACTTTACTAAAAAGAAAAAAATTACCCTTTTGTATTTACTTCAACTACTCCCATTCAACAAAACATTAACCATATCACAAATGACAGACACAACATGCACTCCTAACATCATAAATATCAACAAAAATGATGTCAACTAAACCTTCAAAACATTTACCATCGCCAATTTTTGGAAAGGGGATGGGGGTGGGGATCCTCTACAAACAATTCATCAATGCCACACTGAACTATGCTTCACTGTCCTTGTCACCCATCATTTTAAAGGCAAATATAACAAACCTACAAACCACACACAATAGTGCACTCAGAAGAATCACTGGCTGCTTAGCATCCACAAAAATTCAGCACAAAACAAAATGTTTTCCATACAATCCCACCTGAACAAGCTAGATACCTAGTCTTATCCTACAGCACTAACACCTCCAAACAAATATGAAAAGCCCATGCCTGGTTCACACTTCACAATTTATACTAAGAGATCCCTACAAGCATTACAAACAAATCAATAACAAAATATATTCACATTGGAAACACTCAACATAAACTAGGCAACCCAACCCTGAACCCTCTTCCATTAACATAAACACACTTTCTCAACTGTAGTTTGGGCACCATCCATATCTTATATGTTACAAACAATAATTCAGCATTAATGGGACATTTCATGTCCAAGATGCAACTTTCACAATGAGGACATTTATCACTTACTCCTTTTGTGCCCTATTTTCATCCTACCAAGTTAAACAAAAACCATCATATTTCTTGACCCATGGTTCCAGCTGTTGGATGTGGGCACTGTGGGAGCTTCATAAATGGGGAAAGAGTAACTAATTATGTTAGTAACTGATACAAGTATATGAACTCCTTTGCAGAAATAAAAAATTACCTTCCACTTTTCATTACCAATTAATTATCTTGTCCATCCAGTATCCATTTACTCTGTGTTCTTGAAAACAGTATTTGAAATACTATCATATCTAAAGCTTTTATATGTACACTTTCTTTCATTAAATTGCGTCAAACTCTTATCTGCCAATTCATAATCTTTTTTAGGTATTTTTGAATTTCTTTTTAAGCCATCTGATCCTATCACTTTATTAGCTTTGACGTTGTCCAGTATGCTTTATTTGACTTCTCTGTAAATATCTGATAACATGGTCAAAAGCAGAATTGAGGCAAACAATTCCTTGCTTCACAACTGATAAGACATTTTGATCCAAGATGGTTGGTTCCATTAGCTACTATTTTGACTGTTATGTTACTCAGAATCACTCTATCTTCCTATTTTTCCCTTAATGCTCTGTTTCACTAATTCTCTTGAAAGACTGTTACTTACTTTGCTAAATACTTCATGAAAGTAATGGAAGACTGTCCATTCTCTTTCCTTGCATTATGGATTCAAAGATGGAGTGGATTGACAACTGGGTCTGCATGCTGTTCCCTAGCAGATCTATGTTCTCCTTCATTTATGCAGCTGTTCTTGGTCAAGTATTTCAGAGAGTGCCTATCTACCAAGAAGTGGAGATTTTGCCATTAGGCAAGGCTAACATATAGGTCTAACCTGTTGCCTGAGTTCCATCTTATCTCCCAAGTCCCACCTTAGAAGAATAGTAAAGGATACAAACTGCCAATTAGCAAATATTAGAAATCCATTTAAGTTCATGGATAAGGCAATATTCAGCTAAATACTCAAATTATATACAAAGAAAACAGTTGACTAAGCTTCTCAAGTTTGTTCATTGTACACCTAAAAACACAAAGAGCTAACTGAGAAGGTCCTTTGGAGAGTAACAAAGATAGCACCAGAATTAAGTGAAATGAGCTATAAGGAAAGGTTAGAGCGTTAAATTTGCCTATCTCCAAAGAGGAGTTACCTGATCACTACTCAAGTTTTAAAACAGACTGATGATATGTTTGATGCAGATGGCACACAGCAGAAATTTACAAAGTTGTGCAATGATAAAGAATGTTTGAGATGAGGCCACATAAATGTAAAACTGACTCCCCATACAGTACAAACGGGTAATTACATATCTTGCTTGTTTAATAATATTACTGTTCTTTGCTGCAAAGCACATTACACAGTTCTCATTTCTAGGTTTATCTGGACATGAACCCTTTTGCTGCATAATGTAATTAGATTTCAGGGGGTGCTTCAAAATTACTATCTGTTGAAAAATGAAAGTATTTACTTGGTAATTCTTTTTATTTTCCTATCATAACTTTATCTTGAAATTTACAAATATGTCACTAGGAACACTTTGAAATTACATAAAAACACATTTATCTGCAGTTTTTTAAAAAGTATTTTTAATGAATTACCAAAAATCAATTTACACAACTAAAATTGATAAGAATGATGAATTATGAAGCTTACCAATTTAACAAATAAACAAATATATGGAGAATATATATAACTGTACATCTATGGATTTTAAAAAGAATCTGTATAAAAACTATACATCTTTATCTATTGATGGGAAATGAAAAAAAAAAAATTACAAATCTTATTCATAAAGCAATTTCCATTATATTCAAATGAAAACAGTAAGAATGATGAAGTATCAACCCTTACTGTCAACGTACTTGTATATGCTATCTATATCTCTGATGCCTGTTCCCACTGAAACTCCCTCAAGGGAGTGGCCACAGCAATAGAGTCTCCATAACTAATAAATTCCAGTGCCACTTCTTAGCCTTTAGTGCCTCACCCTTAACAAGCCACTGGCAGAGGGCAACTCTAATGCAGTTTGCAATGGGTCACTTGTAAATGCATTATAGAATTTTGCCAAAAGTCTGTAAAAAAAATATACTATACATCTTCATTTATAGAACAGTTATGAAAGAACTTATAAGGACCACACTTTTATTCCTCATTACTTCTAGGTTTGCCAGAGGGAGATTTCGTTTGAAGTATAACTTTCCTTTAAACTTCACCACTGATTTGTCAATAGAAAGTTCTCTGCAGCTAAAGTACCCTGCAGTATTTCTGCCTCTAACCATATCTAGTATTAGCCTATGTTTGTACAATGAATTTCTCACCACATTGCACATCATCATACCCAGAAGTTGCTGTGAGAAGCTTGCAAGATGCTGTTGATAAATTATCAACAGGGTAGATATCTGAGGTTTAAACTTCTCTAAACAAATACTATAGCAATAAATTTTACAAGATAAAAGGTCAGCAGTTCCACATCTATTACTTGAAAGGCATTCTCATTCCATACATAAAGAGGGAGCAAAATTTTTGGGCTATTTTTCACAGATAATTGACATGGCCACCTAATATCAAAAACCTTACAAGTAAAATGACAGTCGGTAAACTTTTGAAGGCAATCTCTCACTATCCCTGGGAACAGATAGGAAAACTATGCTGAGGTTATTTGATTCATCATGTATACTGAAACTTGACTATGGATGCCAGATATATTTGCTGGCCAGATAACATCCTACAAAGATGTTGTTCATGATCTTAGTATTAGAATACACATTGTAGCATTCAGATACTCTACAGTCAGTATGCAGATTTTGGTGATATCCCTATGAATATAAGTCATTAAAGACTTACATATAATCATGTACCAGTATGTTTTTGCTGCTGAGAGGACTACAGTATATAATCAATATGCAAAGTCCTATAAACCAATTAGTGTACAAAAAAAATCACGAGTAATTTAGACAAAAATTCAAGTAGAGTTTTGCTTGTTTCCTTCCCTGGAAGGTTTCCAAGATCAAACTTTACAAGGAATGGATGAAAGCAATCACAAGCAATACTGCTTCTGTAATATCTAGAAGTAAATTCCTTCAGCATGACTGGTAGTAGATTTGAGTGAGAAACTTCAGAATTTGGTTTCTATGAAAGTATGTGAAAGAAAGAAATTGAAGGTAAATGTGAATAAAAGCAAGGTTATGTCATGGTGCAACCTCAAGTCAGAATTGACCAGCAACACCCTTTTCATCTTAAAACTATATTTTGGCTTAACAAACATTCCATATTCATACTAAACATTTCTATTACCAAAATTCACTTACTGTACTTTTGCCATCCTCTGAATGCCACATTACTCTAAATTTACTTGAATCACTAAAAAGTCTTCCTTATTTTGGCATCATTTCACAACTTTATGAAGTCAGCAAAGAATACACTGGTGTCTCCAGATCACTGATACAGCCAAAAATTATAAGGGCATAGAAGAGAGTTTTATGGTACCCCACTTGTCAGCGAACCAATCAAATACTTTCTTGTTTGAAATCACAAGCTGTTTTCAATCTATTAACCAGTCCATAATCCTTGAGCATGTTCAGCTTCCTATGCCATGGGCTATGATACCAACTATAAATTTTTTCATGTGACACTTTATTGAAATAATTTTGAAAGTCTGGGTATATAACACAGAGTTCTCTGATTTCAGTTGTCATAAATATAACTGAATAAAATGCTTTTAAATTTCTTAATCCCTTTGCTTTGCTCTGAAACTCACTCATAGTACAAATGTAATGGTGATAAAATCCTGTTTTGTACACTTCTACCCAATTCGAAATTTCCTTTTAAGCAACTATATGCCATTTTTGTTTGTAACTTTATCTAAATAAATTATTTAATATCATGATTTTATTCACAGTTTTACATAACAGGAGTTTAATAGAAGCAATTTTTTGTCACTGGTGCACATAAAAAAAAATCAGTTTTTCAAACCTTATCTTTATAAAAGTTGCTTTTTCTCCTATGCAAAAATAATTTCAAAAACATACTATTGTACATATTTCTCAAAAGGATATCCTTATACACCTAAGTCAAGATGAGTTTTGAAAATATATAATGCTGCATACCGTGCAGCCCAACATATTGGAAATCCATGCTGAATCTTTCTTCACCATTTTTTGACCACTTACACACTACCTATTTTCTCTATATGTAAAACATCACCTGTTTTTATCTTTATTGCCACAACAAAAGTCTTTCCATAACTGGTGAACTCTACTGTTACATCAAAGCCTTTAGTTCCTCACCCTTAACAGGCCACTGGCAGTGGCAACTCTAGCACTGTCTTTTCAGAGGTTCCTACCCAATGTTCTTATTGGGTGCTTCTACCTAATGTTTATTTTTTCAAATCACTTACATACTGGTATTTACATAAATAATAATAAAATCAGACTCATGCACTTTTTAAAATATCTTTATCACTAGATGCAGCACCATTTCTTCCACACAATAGCAAACCCTACACTGATGAAAGGCCACACCTTTATTACCTTTCAAACCCAATATGGTCATGTAATGTGTATTCCAACCTCCCATCACGAGTGTTAAGAGGTAAATGAGTTAATTATAACCTTTTCTATCAAATCACAATCCATGTTGATTTTCAGTTTAAATTTTTCATTCTATAAATCTAAATTCTTACTCAATTATTGGTTCTAACCTAAACTAAACTGAGGCTAGAAGTATGGTATCAGGTGTATTTTTTTATCTCTTTTAGTAAACTGTTGTTACATTCACAATCAGGCAATTTCTTCTTGAAATGATTTACTGAATATTGTTGTGATCAGATATCATATTTAGTGACATTCCTTTCCCTACTCTATAAAGAGTAATCAGGACCAGTTGACAAACACATTTTATATGCATTTATTTTTATATAAATACTACATAGATATGAATGTCAGTTGAACAAAATTTTATTACATGTCCCTGAATAAATACTACTTCAAAGGATTTGTTTCATAAGAATGCCATTTCTTATCACTGCTTGTTAAGGAGCCATTTCTACACCTGAAGGATCTTTAATATTTTTCTTAATTCTCATATATATATATATATATATATATATATATATATATATATATATTCCCTGGGGATAGGGGAGAAAGAATACTTCCCACGTATTCCCTGCGTGTCGTAGAAGGCGACTAAAAGGGAAGGGAGCGGGGGGCTGGAAATCCTCCCCTCTCGTTTTTTTTTTTTTTTTGTTTTTCCCCCCCCCCCCCAAAAGAGGGAACAGAGAAGAGGTCCAGGTGAGGATATTCCCTCAAAGGCCCAGTCCTCTGTTCTTAACGCTACCTCGCTATCGCGGGAAATAGCGAATAGTATGAAAAAAAAAAAAAAAAATATATATATAAATATATATATATATATATATATATATATATATATATATATATATATATATATATGTTGAATTTTTTAAGATTCTTCCTCACATTATGTCTGCATTACTCTAATTTTCTTCTTATAATCCCTAGTATCATATGAAACTTCAATAATCCTTATGAAAATTATACGATCCTTTACATGGTGCTTAAACTTAATGTCTGCACTTATCTTCCTTTAAATTTCAAGTCTGTACTTCTCTTACAACTAATTAAATCTTTCATTTCTCTGTCAGCAGGTCTCGTATTTCTTTCTCGTCTTTTTCTTTTTGAGAATATCATCTTCCTCAAGAGGATGTATTTTATTTCAAAGTTATACCATATCCTTTCAACTGTATTGACATCTACAAGCTTGATCCAATTCACATCACTAACATCCCAAATCATTTTCTTTGTATAATTTTCTTTTACATCAAATTCTAAGCTTAATGTAAATATGATACTGTGGTTGCTGTTTTCTCAACTTTTCACAATCACAAAAGCTAGTTTGGCCCCTATTCGTGGTTTGGAAAATAAGTATGAGTAAGTTTGTCACCTTACATTGGGTCATGAATCATTTTCTTCAAAAAATCTCATGCAATGCTATGGTTGTTAAAATCTGAAATTATATATTTCAAAAAACACTTTGTATAAAGCAACATAATTTCTTTCATATTTCCTTGGATATCTATATACTTCTCCAATAATCATTTTGGCCATCTTATCAATCAATCTGTAATGAAGCAAGTTGCATGTATCATCAATTCTTTGTGACCAGGTTATATTCAAACTCTGGAATATAGCATAATTCTGCCACCTGCTTGCATAATTCATCCTTAAAGAAGACTTTATGTCCTGGTATCACTAAATCTGCTACTAAATATCTGCAGGAGTTATCTCCGTGTGAGTAACTGCTGTAATACTTGGATTTCCTGATGTAAATAATCTGTTCATTCATTTGACTTTAGATTTATACTTTTGGTGTCAGTAATGACTACTTTCATGTTACTTCATGAATGATAACGATTTTAACATACAATTTCTAAGTTTAGACACTCCTCTGATGTGTTTGCAGACTATCCAACCTTCCCTCTGGAAACAATGAGCCTTTCCTGACCTAACCCTTTAGCCTAACCAACTTCCTTTGACCTGACCCCCACCTTCATCTGATGGCTAAATTCCTTTGTTCCCTGACTAATGGGTGAATTTCATTTTTGGCTCCTAACTGTGCATTCAAATTTTGTTTTGATGCAATCCATCCCTAGTAAACAAGATTCTATCTCTAATTAAGCAATCTCAAGTCTGTGCAGTTTATCTTCTCAACCATATAAATATCCTGAACTATACTACATGTGCCTTTAATTCTACTTGAAACTAATCTTACACCATATCTAGGTAGTAGTTCTACCAAAACCTTCCTCTGCATATCCATAAGTTTCCTGAGAGCCCTAACATACCCCTTAACTTCTCTAACCTACCTAAAACAACACTTCATACCTGCCAGAAGAACTACACTTGCCACAGAAATGCCCCTGACTGTAACCTGTGCCTTATCCACCAGATCCTCTACCCAATGTATCACAACTTCCTCCTATGCTATCCTCCTAAGAGAATGGTAAGAGAGTATAAGGAATATGAGAGTAGAGTAGGATACCAAGTTTGATGTGGAAGGCTCAGGTAAGGAAGTATGCGAGTGAAAAAAAGGGGATGAAATACATTTAAAGGAAAGTAACAAAAAGGTGGCAAAGAGGGGACTAAAAGGGACACTCTCTTGCACTCTGAGACACAAAATAATACATACAAGTGTATGAATATATATGACAGAAATTTCTGGACAGTACTTTTTCTTAAAACTGTTCATACATCTTAACAGTGCAATGGAATGATGATTTAAAAGTGAATATAAATCTATTTCAACTTGAGCTTGAAAGCAACCTGGTGCTAAATGGATTTTCAAAGAAAAAGAAACACTTTTTGTAGGCCGAGACACTTTGTGTCAAGTAGCAAAATACCAATACAATTACACAAACTATATGATACTCTGAGAAAACAAATTAATGTGAAAAACATTAATATCAAACCAGAAGTCATATAATTTGGTCCAGCTTATTATGATCATTCTTAATCTCCAGGTAAGAAAATATCCAACTAGATGAAATAATATATACAGGTATATGACCTACAGTGATATAACAACATATTCTGTAAACACAATAACAACTGCCACCACATATATACAATAAAATTCATCCAAATTAGAACTCGTATGTTTCAACCATACATGCTTTGTCCCCTTATTTCATCAAATATATCAAAAGAATGAAAAACAATTTGTGCAATGTATTCAAAAACATTCATGGTAAATTTGGAGTTTTCTTGAAAAAATAAAATGCCTATCTATCCATCTATCTATCTATACTTGATTGCTGTTTCTTATGTTAGCAAGGTACTGCCAGGAACAGTCAAAGGAAGACCACATCCACTCTCTAGCAGTCATGTGTAATGCACTGAAACCTTAGCTCCCTACCCACAACCATCCTTCACATATATTGTAAGATGTCAGAGTGGTGTATGGGATTTAGTATATGCATAAAACCATAAGAAAATGCAACATGATAGGTTCCCATGGGCATTTTCATTTAATGATCACATCATCATGGGAGATACAAGAATGAGAGATGTAGAACAGTCAGTTGATACACAAGGAAGAGATGTAGCTAGGGCATCATTGGTATTTGGGTTGGTGTTGAACACCAACCCGAGCACAACCATCTGGTGACACTTGTTTACTAATTCCTGGTGGCTCCCCACCCCACAAGAAACAGCATCGCTACCCCCAGCTTCAGTGAGGTAGTGCCATAAAAGAAAAAATTCATTCACAGTCTCTAGCTGTCAAGTGTAATGCACCGAAACCACAGCTCACTATCCACATCCAGGCCCTACAGACCTTTCCACAGTTTACCTCAACAAGCTTCACATGCCCTGGTTCAGTCCAATGACAGCATGTCAACCCCAGTATACTACATCATTTTAATTCACTATATTCCTTGCAAGCTTTCCTTCCACTTCCAATTTGGTCTCCCATTTCTCCTTGTTCCCTCCACCTCTGACACACATATATCCTCTTTGTCAACCTTTCCTCACTCATTCTCTCTATAATGTCCAAACCATTCCAACACACCCTCTTCTGCTCTCTCAACCACACTCTTTTTATTACCACACATCTCTCTTACTCTTTCATTACTTACTCGATCAACAACCTAACACCACATTTGTCCTCAAACAATTTATTTCCAACACATCCACCCTCCTCCATACAACCCCATCTATAGCCCATGCTTGGCAACTATATAATATTGTCGAAACCACTTTTCATTCATACATACCCATATCTGCTCTCCGAGACAATGTCCTCTCTTTCCACACTTTCTTCATTGCTCCCAGAACCTTTTTCCCTTCCCAAACCTGTTACTCACTTATATATAAATATATATATATATGCAATTGAGTGGGAGATTTATAAAAGAAAGAGACAGGAGGTCAAGAGAAAGGTGCAAGAGGTGAAAAAGAGGGCAAATGAGAGTTGGGGTGAGAGAGTATCATTAAATTTTAGGGAGAATAAAAAGATGTTCTGGAAGGAGGTAAATAAAGTGCGTAAGACAAGGGAGTATATGGGAACTTCAGTGAAGGGCGCAAATGGGGAGGTGATAACAAGTAGTGGTGATGTGAGAAGGAGATGGAGTGAGTATTTTGAAGGTTTGTTGAATGTGTTTGATGATAGAGTGGCAGATATAGGGTGTTTTGGTCGAGGTGGTGTGCAAAGTGAGAGGGTTAGGGAAAATGATTTGGTAAACAGAGAAGAGGTAGTAAAAGCTTTGCGGAAGATGAAAGCCGGCAAGGCAGCAGGTTTGGATGGTATTGCAGTGGAATTTATTAAAAAAGGGTGATATATATATATATATATATATATATATATATATATATATATATATATATATATATATATATATATATATATATTTTTTTTTTATGTATATATTTTTTTATATATATATCATCCCTGGGGATAGGGGAGAAAGAATACTTCCCACGTATTCCCTGCATAGAAGGCGACTAAAAGGGGAGGGAGCGGGGGGCTGGAAATCCTCCCCTCATTCTTTTTTTTTTTAATTTTCCAAAAGAGGGAACAGAGAAGGGGGCCAGGTGAGGATGTTCCCTTAAAGGCCTAGTTCTCTGTTCTTAACGCTACCTCGCTAATGCGGGAAATGGCAAGTAGTTTGAAAGAAAAGATATAGATATATATATATATATATATATATATATATATATATATATAACGTAAGGGTAAGAGAGATGTGTGGAAATAAAAAGAGCGTGGTTGAGAGAGCAGAGGAGGGTGTTTTGAAGTGGTTTGGGCACATGGAGAGAATGAGTGAGGAAAGATTGACCAAGAGGATATATGTGTCGGAGGTGGAGGGAACGAGGAGAAGAGGGAGACCAAATTGGAGGTGGAAAGATGGAGTGAAAAAGATTTTGTGTGATCGGGGCCTGAACATGCAGGAGGGTGAAAGGAGGGCAAGGAATAGAGTGAATTGGAGCGATGTGGTATACCGGGGTTGACGTGCTGTCAGTGGATTGAATCAAGGCATGTGAAGCGTCTGGGGAAAACCATGGAAAGCTGTGTAGGTATGTATATTTGCGTGTGTGGACGTATGTATATACATGTGTATGGGGGGGGGGGTGGGCCATTTCTTTCGTCTGTTTCCTTGCGCTACCTCGCAAACGCGGGAGACAGCGACAAAGTATAAAAAAAAAAAAAAAAAAAAAAAAAATATATATATATATATATATGCTTGCATAGTGCCATTGTACAAAGGCAAAGGGGATAAGAGTGAGTGCTCAAATTACAGAGGTATAAGTTTGTTGAGTATTCCTGGTAAATTATATGGGAGGGTATTGATTGAGAGGGTGAAGGCATGTACAGAGCATCAGATTGGGGAAGAGCAGTGTGGTTTCAGAAGTGGTAGAGGATGTGTGGATCAGGTGTTTGCTTTGAAGAATGTATGTGAGAAATACTTAGAAAAGCAAATGGATTTGTATGTAGCATTTATGGATCTGGAGAAGGCATATGATAGAGTTGACAGAGATGCTCTGTGGAAGGTATTAAGAATATATGGTGTGGGAGGAAAGTTGTTAGAAGCAGTGAAAAGTTTTTATCGAGGATGTAAGGCATGTGTACGTGTAGGAAGAGAGGAAAGTGATTGGCTCTCAGTGAATGTAGGTTTGCGGTAGGGGTGTGTGATGTCTCCATGGTTGTTCAATTTGTTTATGGATGGGGTTGTTAGGGAGGTAAATGCAAGAGTTTTGGAAAGAGGGGCAAGTATGAAGTCTGTTGGGGATGAGAGAGCTTGGGAAGTGAGTCAGTTGTTGTTCGCTGATGACACAGCGCTGGTGGCTGATTCATGTGTGAAACTGCAGAAGCTGGTGACTGAGTTTGGTAAAGTGTGTGGAAGAAGAAAGTTAAGAGTAAATGTGAATAAGAGCAAGGTTATTAGGTACAGTAGGGTTGAGGGTCAAGTCAATTGGGAGGTGAGTTTGAATGGAGAAAAACTGGAGGAAGTGAAGTGTTTTAGATATCTGGGAGTGGATCTGGCAGTGGATGGAACCATGGAAGCGGAAGTGGATCATAGGGTGGGGGAGGGGGCGAAAATTCTGGGGGCCTTGAAGAATGTGTGGAAGTCGAGAACATTATCTCGGAAAGCAAAAATGGGTATGTTTGAAGGAATAGTGGTTCCAACAATGTTGTATGGTTGCGAGGCGTGGGCTATGGATAGAGTTGTGCGCAGGAGGATGGATGTGCTGGAAATGAGATGTTTGAGGACAATGTGTGGTGTGAGGTGGTTTGATCGAGTGAGTAACGTAAGGGTAAGAGAGATGTGTGGAAATAAAAAGAGCGTGGTTGAGAGAGCAGAAGAGGGTGTTTTGAAGTGGTTTGGGCACATGGAGAGGATGAGTGAGGAAAGATTGACCAAGAGGATATATGTGTCGGAGGTGGAGGGAACAAGGAGAAGTGGGAGACCAAATTGGAGGTGGAAAGATGGAGTGAAAAAGATTTTGTGTGATTGGGGCCTGAACATGCAGGAGGGTGAAAGGAGGGCAAGGAACAGAGTGAATTGGAGCGATGTGGTATACCGGGGCTGACGTGCTGTCAGTGGATTGAATCAAGGCATGTGAAGCGTCTGGGGTAAACCATGGAAAGCTGTGTAGGTATGTATATTTGCGTGTGTGGACGTATGTATATACATGTGTATGGGGGGGGGGTTGGGCCATTTCTTTCGTCTGTTTCCTTGTGCTACCTTGCAAACGCGGGAGACAGCGACAAAGTATTAAAAAAAAAAAAAAAAAAATATTTATATATATATATATATATATATATATATATATATATATATATATATATTAATCCCCTATCCCTGGGGATAGGGGATTAAGAATACTTCCCACGTATTCCCTGCGTGTCGTAGAAGGCGACTAAAAGGGGAGGGAGCGGGGGGCTGGAAATCCTCCCCTCTCGTTTTTTTTTTTAATTTTCCAAAAGAAGGAACAGAGGGGGCCAGGTGAGGATATTCCAAAAAAAGGCCCAGTCCTCTGTTCTTAACGCTACCTCGCTAACAGCGGGAAATGGCGAAAAGTTTGAAAAAAAAAAAAAAAAATATATATATATATATATATTAATAAATTCCACTGCAATACCATCCAAACCTGCTGCCTTGCCAGGCTTTCATCTTCCACAAAAAGGGGGTGACTGTATTATTGACTGGTTGGTAAGGTTATTTAATGTATGTATGACTCATGGTGAGGTGCCTGAGGATTGGCGGAATGCGTGCATAGTGCCATTGTACAAAGGCAAAGGGGATAAGAGTGAGTGCTCAAATTACAGAGGTATAAGTTTGCTGAGTATTCCTGGTAAATCATATGGGAGGGTATTGATTGAGAGGGTGAAGGTATGTACAGAGCATCAGATTGGGGAAGAGCAGTGTGGTTTCAGAAGTGGTAGAGGATGTGTGGATCAGGTGTTTGCTTTGAAGAATGTATGTGAGAAATACTTAGAAAAGCAAATGGATTTGTATGTAGCATTTATGGATCTGGAGAAGGCATATGATAGAGTTGTTAGAGATGCTCTGTGGAAGGTATTAAGAATATATGGTGTGGGAGGCAAGTTGTTAGAAGCAGTGAAAAGTTTTTATCGAGGATGTAAGGCATGTGTACGTGTAGGAAGAGAGGAAAGTGATTGGTTCTCAGTGAATGTAGGATTGCGGCAGGGGTGTGTGATGTCTCCATGGTTGTTTAATTTGTTTATGGATGGGGTTGTTAGGGAGGTGAATGCAAGAGTTTTGGAAAGAGGGGCAAGTATGAAGTCTGTTGGGGATGAGAGAGCTTGGGAAGTGAGTCAGTTGTTGTTCGCTGATGATACAGCGCTGGTGGCTGATTCATGTGAGAAACTGCAGAAGCTGGTGACTGAGTTTGGTAAAGTGTGTGAAAGAAGAAAGTTAAGAGTAAATGTGAATAAGAGCAAGGTTATTAGGTACAGTAGGGTTGAGGGTCAAGTCAATTGGGAGGTAAGTTTGAATGGAGAAAAACTGGAGGAAGTAAAGTGTTTTAGATATCTGGGAGTGGATCTGGCAGCGGATGGAACCATGGAAGCGGAAGTGGATCATAGGGTGGGGGAGGGGGCAAAAATCCTGGGAGCCTTGAAGAATGTGTGGAAGTCGAGAACATTATTTCGGAAAGCAAAAATGGGTATGTTTGAAGGAATAGTGGTTCCAACAATGTTGTATGGTTGCGAGGCGTGGGCTATGGATAGAGTTGTGTGCAGGAGGATGGATGTGCTGGAAATGAGATGTTTGAGGACAATGTGTGGTGTGAGGTGGTTTGATCGAGTAAGTAACGTAAGGGTAAGAGAGATGTGTGGAAATAAAAAGAGCGTGGTTGAGAGAGCAGAAGAGGGTGTTTTGAAATGGTTTGGGCACATGGAAAGAATGAGTGAGGAAAGATTGACCAAGATGATATATGTGTCGGAGGTGGAGGGAACGAGGAGAAGTGGGAGACCAAATTGGAGGTGGAAAGATGGAGTGAAAAAGATTTTGTGTGATCGGGGCCTGAACATGCAGGATGGTGAAAGGAGGGCAAGGAATAGAGTGAATTGGATCGATGTGGTATACCAGGGTTGACGTGCTGTCAGTGGATTGAATCAGGGCATGTGAAGCGTTTGGGGTAAACCATGGAAAGCTGTGTAAGTATGTATATTTGCGTGTGTGGACGTATGTATATACATGTGTATGGGGGTGGGTTGGGCCATTTCTTTCGTCTGTTTCCTTGCTCTACCTCGCAAACGCGGGAGACAGCAACAAAGAAAAAAATATATATACATATATATATATATATATATATATATATATATATATATATATATATATATATATATATATATATATATATATCATACTCTGTCACTGTCTCCCACATTGGCGAGGTAGCGCAAGGAAACAGAAGAAAGAATGGCCCAGCCCACCCACATACACATGTATATACATACACATTCACACACGCACATATACATACCTATACATCTCAACGTAGACATATATAAACACACACAGACTTGTACATATATACACGTAAATAATTCACACAGTCTGCCCTTATTCATTCCCGTCGCCACCCCGCCACACATGAAATGACAACCCCCTCCCCCCCATGTACACGAGGTAGCGCTAGGAAAAGATAACAAAGGCCACATTCGTTCACACTCAAGTCTCTAGCTGTCATGTATTATGCATCGAAACAACAGCTCCCTTTCCACATCCAGGCCCCACAAGACTTTCCATGGTTTTTTACCCCAGATGCTTCACATGCCCTGGATCAATCCACTAACAGCACGTCGACCCTGGTATACCACATTCACTCCATTCCTTGCACGCCTTTCACCCTCCTGCATGTTCAGGCCCCAATCACCCAAAATCTTTTACACTCCATCTTTCCACCTCCAATTTGGTCTCCCACTTCTCCTCATTCCCTCCACCTCTGACACATATATCCTTTTTGTCAATCTTTCTTCACTCATTCTTTCCATGGAACCAATCCATTTCAAAACACCCTCTTCTGCTCTCTCAACCACACTGTTTTTATTACCACACATCTCTCTTACCCTATCATTACTTACTCGATCAAACCACCTCACACTACATATTGCCCTCAAACATCTCATTTCCAGCACATCCACCCTCCTCCACACAACTCTATCTATAGCCCACACCTCACAACCATATAACATTGTTGGAACCACTATTCCTTCAAACACACCCAGTTTTGCTTTCCAAGATAACGTTCTTGACTTCCATACATTTTTCAACGCTCCCAGAACTTTCACCCCCTCCCCCACCCTATGATTCACTTCAGCTTCCATAGTTCCATCCGCTGCCAAATCCACTCCCAGATATCTAAAACACCTCACTTCCTCCAGTTTATCTCCATTCAAACTTACCTCCTAATTGACTTGTCCCTCAACCCTACTGTACCTAATAACCTTGCTCTTATTCACATTTACTCTTAGCTTTCTTCTTTCACACACTTTACCAAACTCAGTCACCAGCTTCTGCAGTTTCTCACCTGAATCAGCCACCAGTGCTGTATCATCAGTAAACAACTGACACTTCTCAAGCACTTTCATCCACAATAGACTGCATACTTGCCCCTCTTTCCAAAACTCTTGCATGTATGTAAGTATATATGTATATGACGATAAGCACATGTATGTATATGTGTGTGTATGGGTGTTTGTGTATATATATATATATATATATATGCGTATATGAGTGGATGGGTCATTCATCTGTTTCCTGGTGCTACCTCACTGATGTAGGAAATGGCAATCAAGTAAAATAAAAAAATAAATAATAATAATAATATAATAATAATTCTATTACTACTAACAATAATGTTATCATGATCACTATTATCATTATTATCTATTAATATCAAAATCCCATGACCCCTTTACTGGGGCTCCCACAGTTTAAAGGCTGTACTCTGCTTTGTTCTCCTTCATGAGGTCTAAAGTTTGGGGAGATCTTTTATTTTCCTGCAGTTTATAAAGCCTATTAGACACTATCACTCTGACATTCAATATCAACTATGTATCAGCAGGTGTATCAAAATGTCAAAAAAGCAGTGAGTATAAACATCATAGAACCTAAATTAACTTTACAACCTAAGAAACAAAGCCACCAATTAACTTCACTAAACATTCTTTGAATAACATTATCAACATATAATTCAAATGGAAACTCACATTACAAAGCACATTTGAAACAAATTCCTGAAAACATTCCCCATGTCTCTAATATTCCTCCTACACACCGAAATCTTTAGTTCAATTAGATACAGCATACATTTACGTAAGTTATGCTCTTCTGTCAGTGCTTGATCAATAAAAACTCTCACAATGAGCTGCCTTTTTCCAGTCTTTTAACCTTACAAATTATTAAAACTATTGTCCCCATGAACCTGGTGCATATGCTCAGCAAATTTCTGAGAACAGTCAGAAGCAAAGTCCCGTTTGCATGATTCAGTGTGTGCCAGTTTGTACAAAACAAGGAAAACAAGACTATGCACCAGTGCTGTGTACATGAAAGTTACAGTTCGTGCTGTTTTATTACTTAATATAAAATGCCCCATAGAAAGGGTCACTTTTTCAAATGGGCTAAGTGCTGCATAGCGGCGCTGTTTTTCCTTCCGAGAAAATGAAGAGAAGGGATCAAGGGCTTCCTCATACTGGCTACTGTAACGAGATTCTGCAGCAGTGTCTTCTTTTGACTGTCTTCCCTGGTATGACTGAAGAAATCTGATTTTTTCATAGAGTTTAAGGTTATCTGCTCTGAGAGTGTCTAATTCATTTTGAAGGAGGACGACTTGCTGTCCCTTCCCTGCCAGTTCACCTTCCAATTCCTCATTACGTTGGCGAAAGCGTTCCCTTTGTGCAGATACAATTGGCAGAAGAGACTCTGCAGCAGATGTAAAATCAGGTGGAATTCCCCCTGGTGTAGGAGTAGATGGATTTGAGTTTGATGAAGCAGTAAATGTCAGAGGTGGTGTGCCACCAGTGGATGCTCTCACAGCCTCTGCTACAATCTCTGGCATTGATGAACCCTCTCCCTCTCCACGGTAGAGGGTTGAAAGTGTATGCATAGAAGATAGATCAGCCTCCAGGTTGACAATCAGTCCCTTCTGTTCCATCACAAGAGAACGAGAAGTTGTAAGCTCCTGTTCAACTTCTGTCAATTTTTTTGTCATGTTTGCATTTGCCTGCTTTAGAGTAGTATTTTCATTTTGTAGAGCCTTTGTCTTTTCTAAAAGGAGGACCTCCAATGGTTTTGGAGGAGTTGATGACCCCTGAAAACTTTCTTCTTTCTTACCTGACGATATACCAAATTCTACTAATTTCATTATGCTTAGCTCTCTCTTAATCTCATCATAATCATTTTGCATGGCAATTTTGGATTCTAACTTGCCAATGATTTCCACATTCTCTTCTAGCTTTACCTCAAAGTCTGTTATCTGTTTTGAGGAAGTTTCTCTTAAGCTGTCCAAGGAAAGCTGTAGCTGCTTGATATCTTCAACAAGCTGTGATATTTCGTTGTCCTTAGAAGCAAGTTCAACTTCTAAGGAAGATCTAGACAGACTGTCAGCCTGTGACTCAATTTCATTAGCAGATGAAACAGAACTGGACATGCTCTCCATCTGTGCACTATGAGCAATAGACAAAGCTTTCATTTGTTCCTTCAACTGTGCAGACTCCCTCTCAGCTATTACAGCTCTATGATTTGCACGCTCGAGATCATTCATTAGAATGTCGGTCTCATCAGATTTTGCAAAGTTTGATTCCTCCGATTTGCTTTTTAATTCAAACAATTCTGACTGAGTTAGATCCAGAGTAGACTGGAGTGTCTGAGCCCTTGTTTCAGCTTCCTGAAGCCTCCTCATAACTGATTCCTGCGTTTCCTGAAGCAACCTCTCTTTCTCTGCATACTGTCGAGATAGTGTCTTTTCCAATTCCTTTGTTTTTGAGTGTATATTCTCATCCATCATGTCTTCATAGTTTTTTATCTTTTCTTTTAAAGCCTTTATGGTAACATCTTGATTCCTGACTTCTTTGAATTCTTCGTTATATTCATGTAAAGTCTCCCGTAAATTCTTGTTTTCAATTTCCAGATCAGCAAGACGTCCTACTTTTTTTTCAAGGCCAGTACAATATTCCAGAGTAGGGAGTGGATCTGCAATGTCAATTATTTTCTTGTATACATTCAAAAATGCAGTTTCTACAAATTTGCTCCTCTTGTTCAGATTATCTATTTCAGTTTGAAAACTTTTTAGTAGGGGAGCAACTTGTTTGCGTACATCCTCTGGAGTGTTTTTTTTAAACTCTCTTGACAGCTCAACTAACTTCTTGCGAGATTCTTCTGATTCATCCTGACGGGTTGCTAATTCAGAGGCTGTTTCATCAAGTTCTCTTTGCACAATAGCAAGTTCAAAATCCTTCCATGATGATATAACTGCCTGTACTTTGACTGCCATTTTGTCCAAAGGATATTCAATGTTCAGCCAGAAGAATGGCAGATTTCTTGATATCTGTTGGATAAAAAGAAATTCATCATGTTAGCAAGTGTTTTCTAAGCTCTCTGAAATTGGTAGTTATAAAAATACATTTCTATGACTTGCAAAAAAGTGATATTATAATGAGAAAATAGTGATAATTCAGAGAACTTTGAAACACAGCTAACAAGTACTACTACAAAACATGAATACAAATAACTAATATAAAATCACTTTTTTGCATCGTAGGAACTGAACATATAACTAATCAAAGCAACCCTGATTTCACCTTTAATTCTGACAAAGGCAAGTAAGGAAGGTACAGCTGAAACAATTTTGTCCTGTAAACTACAGTACTGAGAAGTTTTGGTCTGTGAGTTATGTTTCATATGCCAACACAGGTTTTATTCTCCAGTTGACACTTGATGATAACACTGTAAAGCAATTGCTTTCCAACAGAATGGTATCGCACATTCAAGGGCAGTCAATAAGTCAATATTTTTTTTTTTTTTTTTTTTTTTTGCCGCCGTCTCCCGCGTTTGCGAGGTAGCGCAAGGAAACAGATGAAAGAAATGGCCCAACCCACCCCCATACACATATATATACATACGTCCACACACGCAAATATACATACCTACACAGCTTTCCATGGTTTACCCCAGATGCTTCACATGCCTTGATTCAATCCACTGACAGCACGTCAACCCCGGTATACCACATCGCTCCAATTCACTCTATTCCTTGCCCTCCTTTCACCCTCCTGCATGTTCAGGCCCCGATCACACAAAATCTTTTTCACTCCATCTTTCCACCTCCAATTTGGTCTCCCTCTTCTCCTCGTTCCCTCCACCTCCGACACATATATTCTCTTGGTCAATCTTTCCTCACTCATTCTCTCCATGTGCCCGAACCATTTCAAAACACCCTCTTCTGCTCTCTCAACCACGCTCTTTTTATTTCCACACATCTCTCTTACCCTTACGTTACTTACTCGATCAAACCATCTCACACCACACATTGTCCTCAAACATCTCATTTCCAGCACATCCATCCTCCTGCGCACAACTCTATCCATAGCCCACGCCTCGCAACCATACAACATTGTTGGAACCACTATTCCTTCAAACATACCCATTTTTGCTTTCCGAGATAATGTTCTCGACTTCCACACATTCTTCAAGGCTCCCAGAATTTTCGCCCCCTCCCCCACCCTATGATCCACTTCCGCTTCCATGGTTCCATCCGCTGCCAGATCCACTCCCAGATATCTAAAACACTTCACTTCCTCCAGTTTTTCTCCATTCAAACTCACCTCCCAATTGACTTGACCCTCAACCCTACTGTACCTAATAACCTTGCTCTTATTCACATTTACTCTTAACTTTCTTCTTTCACACACTTTACCAAACTCAGTCACCAGCTTCTGCAGTTTCTCACATGAATCAGCCACCAGCGCTGTATCATCAGCGAACAACAACTGACTCACTTCCCAAGCTCTCTCATCCCCAACAGACTTCATACTTGCACCTCTTTCCAAAACTCTTGCATTCACCTCCCTAACAATCCCATCCATAAACAAATTAAACAACCATGGAGACATCACACACCCCTGCCGCAAACCTACATTCACTGAGAACCAATCACTTTCCTCTCTTCCTACACGTACACATGCCTTACATCCTCGATAAAAACTTTTCACTGCTTCTAACAACTTGCCTCCCACACCATATATTCTTAATACCTTCCACAGAGCATCTCTATCAACTCTATCATATGCCTTCTCCAGATCCATAAATGCTACATACAAATCCATTTGCTTTTCTAAGTATTTCTCACATACATTCTTCAAAGCAAACACCTGATCCACACATCCTCTACCACTTCTGAAACCACACTGCTCTTCCCCAATCTGATGCTCTGTACATGCCTTCACCCTCTCAATCAATATCCTCCCATATAATTTACCAGGAATACTCAACAAACTTATACCTCTGTAATTTGAGCACTCACTCTTATCCCCTTTGCCTTTGTACAATGGCACTATGCACGCATTCCGCCAATCCTCAGGCACCTCACCATGAGTCATACATGCATTAAATAACCTTACCAACCAGTCAACAATACAGTCACCCCCTTTTTTAATAAATTCCACTGCAATACCATCCAAACCTGCTGCCTTGCCGGCTTTCATCTTCCGCAAAGCTTTTACTACCTCTTCTCTGTTTACCAAATCATTTTCCCTAACCCTCTCACTTTGCACACCACCTCGACCAAAACACCCTATATCTGCCACTCTATCATCAAACACATTCAACAAACCTTCAAAATACTCACTCCATCTCCTTCTCACATCACCACTACTTGTTATCACCTCCCCATTTGCGCCCTTCACTGAAGTTCCCATTTGCTCCCTTGTCTTACGCACTTTATTTACCTCCTTCCAGAACATCTTTTTATTCTCCCTAAAATTTAATGATACTCTCTCACCCCAACTCTCATTTGCCCTTTTTTTCACCTCTTGCACCTTTCTCTTGACCTCCTGTCTCTTTCTTTTATACATCTCCCACTCAATTTCATTTTTTCTCTGCAAAAATTGTCCAAATGCCTCTCTCTTCTCTTTCACTAATACTCTTACTTCTTCATCCCACCACTCACTACCCTTTCTAATCAACCCACCTCCCACTCTTCTCATGCCACAAGCATCTTTTGCGCAATCCATCACTGATTCCCTAAATACATCCCATTCCTCCCCCACTCCCCTTACTTCCATTGTTCTCACCTTTTTCCATTCTGTACTCAGTCTCTCCTGGTACTTCCTCACACAAGTCTCCTTCCCAAGCTCACTTACTCTCACCACCCTCTTCACCCCAACATTCACTCTTCTTTTCTGAAAACCCATACAAATCTTCACCTTAGCCTCCACAAGATAATGATCAGACATCCCTCCAGTTGCACCTCTCAGCACATTAACATCCAAAAGTCTCTCTTTCGCGCGCCTGTCAATTAACACGTAATCCAATAACGCTCTCTGGCCATCTCTCCTACTTACATAAGTATACTTATGTATATCTCGCTTTTTAAACCAGGTATTCCCAATCATCAGTCCTTTTTCAGCACATAAATCTACAAGCTCTTCACCATTTCCATTTACAACACTGACCACCCCATGTATACCAATTATTCCCTCAACTGCCACATTACTCACCTTTGCATTCAAATCACCCATCACTATAACCCGGTCTCGTGCATCAAAACCACTAACACACTCATTCAGCTGCTCCCAAAACACTTGCCTCTCATGATCTTTCTTCTCATGCCCAGGTGCATATGCACCAATAATCACCCATCTCTCTCCATCAACTTTCAGTCAATATAAAATCTTATATTTAAAATACAAAGAAAGACCAATAATAAATACTGGTAAAATGAAAATGAGTACTGTACATAGAACATGACAATAATGCAAAATCCTTTCCACAACAGTAACACCTTATTCAAAAGACCTTTAACAGTCATATTTGTTCAGCTACCTGAAGAGCCTACTGATGAGCCAAAACAGGTCTTAGATGTAAAATGATTTATCAAATGTGGGTTATGTACTATACTTATGCTACAGACTGGGAAGATGGTCGTTTACAAGGACTCAACAATCCAACAGTTACCCATCCAGGTCTGTTTTGTGAATGTATGGAAGTGCAACAGAGCCAAGTGGTCAACAGATTTAGAATGGATGTGAGCAGATGCTGTTCTTCTTTATTTGTTCCTGGCACTACCTCACTATGGCAAAAAAAACAGCAATACAGTGCCTGCCAATAAAGTTGGTGCAAGCAGAGACACACCAATCATATTATGCTAATCACTTTACCTCACCTAAAATAGTGTTGATGTCCACCAGTGAAGCTGGCATCCACTACCAAGCACTGGCAATTATGTGACACACTGTGGTTTCGGTGCATTATGCATGACAACTAGAGACTGAATGTGAACGAATGTGGCCTTTGTTGTCTTTTCCTAGTGCTACCTAGCGTACATGCGGGGGAAGGGGATTGTCATTTTATGTGTGGCGGGGTGGTGATGGGAATGAATAAAGGCAGAAAGTATGAATTATGTACATGTGTATATATGTATATATCTGGGTACGTATATATATATGTATCCATTGAAATGTATAGGTATGTATATGTGTGTGTGTGTGTAAGTGTGTGGACATGTACGTATATACATGTGTACGTGGATGGGCTGGGCAATTCTTTCATCTGTTTCCTTGTGCTACCTCGCTAATGTGGGAGACAGTGACAAAGTATAATAAATAAAGAAATATACTGCCATACCAGTGATATCACATAAGCTCACCTCAATAGCAGATTTGCTGTTGTAGGAGGTGTGAGTGCTTTGTTGTGCTTCCTACTCATGCCCTGGATTCTTCATACCTCAGCTACCTATCATGGTTGGAAATATTCAACTTAAAAGTGACAAAATAGCTTTTACAGTTGCACTTAACAAGGGAAATAAGCCACTTAATGGAATTTCTAATATTACTAGAGTGAACTTGAGACTGGTACAGCAATGGGTGAAGAAATAATTGATAGTGGCAGCACTGCTACAATGACCCATGCGAAACACCAAAAAAGGCCAGAAAAACCTCTGCATGTACTTTGAATATTCTCATTCATCAAGCAGATGTAGTACAAGCTTGACTGCAAAAGAATTACAAGAAAAAAACACTAGATTGCTCAGTAACGGGTCAATAAGAACAGAGCAGCACTGCATACAAAAGGATCTTAAGCATCAGAGCTGCAAGCTGCATCCCAAACTGCTCATAGCCCATACACACCAAGAGAGAGTAAATTTTTGCAAGAAATATGTAGTTCAGGATATGGCTAAGTTCAGAAGTGTCCTGTGGAAAGACAAGTTCACCTTTTCTGTGACAGATGGACATGGTGTTCAAGCAACCAAGCTGTGATCCATTTGACCCCCAAGTGCAGTGCTAGACAGCAAAGTTCTCTGCTTCACTTATTGTATATAATGTTGTCTCAGTTACTATGGTGTTGGGACCTTGTAGTGTCGCCAAAGAATGAAACTATGAATGGACATAGTTACCCTCCAAGGATGGGGCTCCCTGTCACACTGCCAAACTAGTCAACGACTGGCTTAAGGACTATGCTGTGGAGATTTTCAATGACTGACCTGGGAATTCATCAAATATGAATCCAACGGAAAACCTGTGGGCACTTATGAAGTTACTACTTCACAGAGATACTTCAAAGCCACCTAAGCTGGAGTCAGTCATACATGAAATCTTAGTTAATATGGACCCTTAATGCCTTCAGCTCCTTGCTGATTCAGTTCCTGGTCATTTTAAGGAAAGTATTAAGAGGAAAGGGAAACCATTAAAGCCAAAAAAGATTCCCTTCCCCTTAATTCAAGGGTTCTACCAACATCTTGGATTGCGAAAGGAGTAGCAATTTCCTAATACAATTTGATATATTCTTTAAAATGCGCATGGGTGAATAAATGTCCACTATCCTCTAAGCTCACTTGGGAAAACTGGTCAAAGAAAGAACATTACATATTGCAATATATCTTCCTCTTTCATGCAACACCAACAAATCAGGGAAGCCTATCCTTTCTTGCGTGAAGAACTAGCGCATGTTACAAATGTAAATCATGCTCTGCAAAGGACATTGCAGTCACATCATCACTCATTACCCAAAGCAATCTGCATGCGTAGCCAAACTAGACTTTTACCTGATCACAACCCAATTGTAATAACAAAATATAAACAAGCTTTGCAAAACACTTTTATACATGCATTACCACTACAGTTTTAATACGAAGATTTTCATGAATTTCTCATCCACTTAGTGCACTCCTATGAAGCACGAATGTTTGGTATGATACTGAATACAAAAAAATGTTAAGATAACGAACCCTTTTTCATTCTGTTGAATTTAACATTTGAATTAAGACTTAAGTCTGAGTCTGCGTTAAAGTCAGCTTGATTCGAATGTCACTGGTGCCAATGTTATAAAATAGGGCTTACAATTGACAAAGGTTCGTGTATGCATAGACCACACACTGCAACCTACAGGCGTATATCACATGACCATAGGAAGTTCTTACACAATGATGTAGACTGTAACTACACACAATTCCTTAAGCAAAGCAGGAAAAACAAACTCTTTTAGTCACTATCAAACACTTGTCATAAGCAAAACAAGAAAAACAAATTACATTGGTCGCTATCAAACACCTATAAACCACACTGCACAGTAACAAATAATACAGTATTATGTACTGGGAGGTGAACATAAGTAAATAAGCATTATTTTTTCCTTTACGATAAGTAAATACTGACCTCCCATGAACATTTACGTGGCACCGTCTTGACCCCCTCACCATAACATCTGACAGGGAAGCGTCCGACTTCATTGACTAAGACTTCAGTTTTACATTTTACAGATATGGTTACCTAATCCTTTTTATTTCAATTTACTATGGTGAACATGAATTTATAAGTATTTCAAAGCATAATATTTTGCCTTTAGGATTTTTACTTAGTATATGCTGGGGTTTTACCTTTATGTTAAATCACCTTTCAAAGGGATTAGGGCGCATCAGATCTTGGTGTAAAAGCAACATGTAGAATTTGTGATGATGATTTAGTGTAAATGATGTGAAAAATATAATAACAGGATCCAATGTATATATATCTTTTATCTCTGTCACGACTTTTTCTTCTATCCTCAGAGTTCATTTTCATAAGACATATCGTTCCAACCTCGTATTTTGTTGGTTTTAATACTGAATTCCATACACACACACACACACACACATATATATATATATATATATATATATATATATATATATATATATATATATATATATATATCTTTTCTTTCAAACTATTCGCCATTTCCCGTGTTAGCAAGGTAGCGCTAAGAACAGAGGACTGGGCCTCTCAGGGAATATCCTCACCTGGCCTCGTTCTCTGTTCCTTCTTTTGGAAAAAGAAAAAAAACGAGAGGGGAGGATTTCCAGCCCCCGCTCCCTCCCCTTTTAGTCGCCTTCTACGACACGCAGGGAATACGTGGGAAGTATTCTTTCTCCCCTATCCCCAGGGATAATATATATATATATATATATATATATATATATATATATATATATATATATATATATATATATATATTGTTTATTTTTTAAGCTTAATAGCTGTTTCCCACATCAGCAAGGTAATGCAAGGAAACAGACGAAGAATGGCCCAACCACTCACATACACACGTATATACATAAATGCCCATACACGCACATATACATACATATACATTTCAATGTATACATACACAGATATATACATGTAGACACATGTATATACTCGTACTTGCTGGGTGAGTAAACAGCTGGGATGACTATGGACTGACTGCCACAACCAGGATTCGAAGACCCTGAGCAGCTCATGAATGCATCATGGTTAAGAATGCTAATTGCTACACCATGGAGGTCCATCTCCCTACTGACTCTTGTTATGCAACCTCAGTTCACAGTTTCAAATTTGTCTTTTTGCACACTCCTAAAATTAATCACTAAAGTCTGGAGGTTCTCACTAGAGTCTGCCATATAGGCTCTCCTACACTTCTGTTTGCTGCCTTTCTGATATAATGGATTCCACGGAATTCATGTAGACTTACCACTCTGTTCCTTCCAAACTTATATATATATATATATATATATATATATATATATATATATATATATATATATATATATATATATATATATATATATATATAACGGCCCGTCCTCAGCTGTCTGGGTCAACTGGGCAAGATGTCTGTAGACATGCTACACCATTTAACAACCCACTCACAGCCAATAAACTACTTAAAAGTTAACAGACTTCTCAGAATCACAATAGGGATTTCTGAAATAAAATCAGCTTGATTTTAGGGAAATGGTAGTACATGTACGTAGATGGAGATAAAAGCAGTAGTAGCCAAAGCATTTAAGACTGATCTTTCGTTGCCACTAATCTATAAGTCAAGGACATAGTCTTCCACAGAGACTGTCAGCATGTGCCCAGTACATGACTGTGACATCACTGGGACTTTTGTCACTGATATTAGTCCAACTTGGATTCTTACAGAGAACAATGCACTGCTGAGTCTGTCACTGAAACTTGATGAGGCAGTCCGTTTCTTCTTTATACCTTTTCGCTTAATTTCGTGTTTAAACAATGCATTTTTTCCCACATCTTCAGAACAACCGTTTTATGTCACCTCATACTTTTTCCTTTAATGATGGAAAATTTCAAGCTTTTAACCTTTCCCTGTAACTGGCCTATCCTAATTAGGGTATCATCTTTGTTTTCCTCTGGACCTTCTCTGTTTTCTTGTGCTTCTTTCAAAATATTGACCAAACTCAAGAGGCATATTTTGGCCTAATATAGGATGTAAACAACGTGAAGAACATTTCCTTTTCTATGTACATGAATGCAGTTTCCGACATTTGTCAGAAGATGCTGTCTCACTCTTCTCCCAAGGTGGGACTTGAGTGGCTCCCAGCATGCTAAGGTAGAACAACCAAAAAGCCTTATCAAGAAAATAAGCATGAAACTTGTTAGAAAGGATGTAAAGAAGTACTTTTATAGTACACCAGTGATAAATGAATGGAATAAATTTAGTTATGAGAGAGTGTATGTAGACAGCATAAGTTTGATTTGTGGAAGTAGGAAATAACTGTGGACGTATGCAGAAGTTTTATGATAACAGAGAAGTTCAAGAGATGGGGGCCTCATGATTGTAGAACTCCCTTCCCGTATGCTGCATACTGTAGCTGGCAAGGATTTGAAAAATACCACAGAGCAAGGAGTACTGCAAAGTAAGGAAGAAGTAGAGAGGTTTTGAAAAAGGCATTGTAGATAAGGTAAAAAATGACCCACAACTTTTCCATTACTTCCTAAGAAGCAAACTATCAGTTGAAGAACACCTACCAGGATAACAGACTCACAGGATAGAACTCTTGAAGAAGAAAGGGAGGTATTGAGGAACTTCATGATCAACTGAAATGTTTTTATAGTGTACAATAATACTATACTAGTATTAGAGAGACAGGAATGGGAAGAAGTCTTAGAAATTAAAAGGATCAACAGAAACAAAATACTCAAATAATAAAACAACTTGACTTACAAGGCTCATGGATGAGATTAAGTCTCCCCATTTGTGCCCTGTAAATACTGTTCGATAAGACATTAGAGGAAGTAGTTACAAAGATGTGGAAGAGGTCAAATGTGCCTATCTTTATGAAATGAGGCTATGAAATTGTACTGAACTACATGTGTTTTGTTGATAAGTGTTGTATATAAAACATTGGAAAAGATAATAAGATAACAACAATCAAATGATTACTTGCAAAGGAGAAACTTCTTAAATGGGAAACATCATGGCATCAGAGAAAAGAGGTCCTGCATCACAATCCTCTTAAAACTCTTACTAAAGGGTAAGTTTGGTCTTGGATCAAAGAGATAGATAGGTAGACCGTGCCCCTAGATTGCCAGAAAGCCTTTGACTCGGTACCCATCATAAAATCATTATTAAGCTAGAACTACTGGCAGGAATGAGAGGTACAATCCCTCACTTGGCTGAGAATTATCTATGCAATAGGAAAAAAAGGTTGCTGGTAAGACACTTATTCTTAAAATGGGTTATAGTTAAAAGTGGAGTGACACAAGAATCTGTCTTCAACCCAATGCCATTTCTGATATGCGTAAATGATTTTCAGAAGAACTAGTCTTGTCCCTGTCATGTTAGTGGACGATGCCAAGGTCATGAGAGAAATAAGTAATGAAATTGAGGAAGATGAGTGCATCAGCTAACAGGGATACCTGGAGAAAACTCCCAAGCTGGTCTGACAAATGGATGATACGATTTAATCTAAATAAGTGTGAGGAAATGTGGATAAGATACAGCAAAAGAAGGTTCCTGTATGAATAATACTTTGTGCAAAAACAAATAACAGGAATCGATGTGTGAAAGAGATCTATGTCTGATTGCAAATATTAAGATCACATTCAAGTACATGGATATGTTTGGAAAGCTATTCACATCATAAACCAAAACTGGATTATGCCTCTCAGGTCGTCACAAAACCTGAAATGTAATCCAAATCTGAAGAAGCACAAAGATATGGAAGATGAGGTTCAGAGAAGAGTGACCAAGATGGGCATTGGAACTAAGGGAGCATAGCTACAATGAAAGGTTGAAGGCTTGACAGCTGTCCGCCCTGGTAATAACATTTAAGTTCCTATACCAACTGGATGATGCTGACTGTCAAAAGTTCTTCAAAAGGTGTAGTATGCAGTACCAGAAGCCATGATCATAATCGGAGAAAGAGGATGGTTAAGAAGGATGTAAAGAATTGCTGATTTAGTGTAAAGGTCATGGATGGTTGGAATGGTTTTACTAAAGAAGCTGTGAATGCCAGCAATTTACAAGACATAAGAAGTCTTCTTGATGGTACAACAAGTATAAAAGATGGGGCCCCATGAATGTAAAACTCTTTCCCCTTAATGTACAAATACAAATTAGAAAGATGTAATTACCATAACTTTGGTATCCTTTTATTTAGCTAGGGATTATATTCCAGTGAAGGGCACTGGTAGGTCAAAAGATAATAAGCAATTTAGTACTTCAGTTGGTCAGTAGGAGATGGCACTGTAAGTCAAACAATATTAAACCATTAAGTGCTGTGATGTGTCAGTGTGATGCATTTCATCACTGCAATATCTATTATTCTAATCTTATGCTACAAACGAGAAATTTGTGACAAAAAAAAATAACATCTTGCAGTCTTAATGAACCCTAAAAAGTGGGGAGGGCTTTGAAAATCAGAGAAAATGTGGGGATGAATATACTGAATTTCACAAACATCAGGATTAAACCTAGATGAGCCTATATCAAAAACTGAATGAATGTAACAATACATGTTAGCAGTGAACAACATCTTGTTATTTTCAAAAATAGCACTGCTCACTGGCAAATGATATTACACGACATACAATAGCCAATAAACAGGATGGTCAACCATGAGAACACCTAATGCTCCAACAGTGCAATGATGGCAATAAATATATTGTACAGACTACTCAAATCACATAATGGCTAAGTATCTTTTGTCCTACTTGTGTCATCTGACGACACAAGACTTTAGGATGTAGAAATAACAGAATGTTATATCCCCTCTCCTGTATATTCCATGTGTATACTGTAAAATACATTTTCTTATGGTTTGTTTTGAAGGAAAAGTGGCATTAGAAGAGTTAAGGATTACCCAGGTTTGGTGATGGAAATTCTTAGGTTGTGCCCCTGTACATTCCCATCTTATGTAAACAGTGAAAGCAAACTTCAACTCTAACAAGATCATCAAGCACTGTAATATGATTAGGATATTTATTACAATTCATGATTTATAGTGACTTTTGTTTTAATGATCTTTAAGTACCTCCACATCACATCAATTTCATTTTGCAGTGTTTCATCAATATCTGTTTTCTGTTGGAAATTAAGTTTTATTTACTTTTACTGTTTACCTTTTATCCTCCAAGAATAAACAGCTGATCTTTCACCTTGTTCTCAGTCTCTCATCCCTTTATTCCCTCCTGACATAAATCCTCTTAATCAGACTTTCTTCACTCATCCTCTCCATTTGTCTTAACCTTTTTAACATATCCTATTTGGGTTTCTCAAACAGAATACACTTTTACACTGTCTTTCCTTAAATGATCTTTTCACCTCATACCACGTGAATGCAGACAGTATAGAATAGTTTAAAAAGTTGCAAGTCTGCAGAAAGTTCAAGAGATGGGGCTCCATGAACGCATAACTTTCTCCTTACCATACAAATTGTAATTACATCCATACTCTTCCTTTCTTTCGCACTCAATGCTTAAAACTTGCATCCAGACAACACTACTGGTACTACAATATATTGACATACCATTTTTACCCTGATGGATACTGAACTCTCTTTCCCCATGCTTCTTAATGCAACGACTTAACTTCATCCTTCATTTTTTCATCTGCTGCCACATCCACCCCTAGGTACCTAAAACAGTCTACTTCT
Source organism: Panulirus ornatus (assembly GCF_036320965.1). Lineage (NCBI taxonomy): Eukaryota > Metazoa > Arthropoda > Malacostraca > Decapoda > Palinuridae > Panulirus > Panulirus ornatus. The sequence continues at coordinate 12,886,423 of NC_092285.1, forward strand.
TTTAGGTCCTCCCCACCGAATTTGTACCCCATTTACTCTTAGCTCTCCTCTTTTACACATTTCAATAACTCTGTCATCAGTTTCTTGAATTTCTAGAGTCTGCCACCAGAGTCGTGTAATCTGCAAATACAACCGATTCACCCACCTCCCATATAACCAAGCCACTAGCCCCAAGACCCTTGCATTTTGTCCCTCATCACCCTGTCCATTAACAGCCAAGGTGATATCCCACACCTTCATTCAGACCCACCTTCAACTGGTAACTGCTCATCCTCTCAGCCTACTCACACACATACCTTATCCTTACTTCCTCTATATACTTTTTTTGAGGATTGTAAAGCACATTTAATGAAAATCAAATGCAATCACAGGGACCAAGTGTCTGTTATATAATGCTTTAAATCCACTCAGATATTTACATGAATTTGCATGATGTGATTAGTCACAGGTTGGATGTTCCTACAAGTGAATTCAGGCATGAGGATTCTTTATGATACTGATTCAGAATGATTGCTAGTCTGATAGGATTAACTGGCACTAATGAGTTCCTTGACTGTCTACAGATTTACTATGATGACAGCAATGACAATCACTTATGGTTCAGGAACTATCACATTTGTTTCCTGTTAGCTCTCAGGTTTACTCATGTCTAAAGAGAGATATCATACTTCAAATGCTACAAAAGTGAATCCAATTAAATATTCTTGGGAATATGCTCTCAGATGTGATATGCACTCTGATACCAATGACCACTGTAGAATATCCTATTTCATATAAAAAGCAAAGTAACCAGGATTTTAAGCTGAAATAACATGAACTAACATTCACCTTATATAAATAAAACAAAGGGATACAATGAAATTTCATACACAAGCGACAATGATAAAGTATTTGTAATCGTGAAAGTTTCCCATGTCAAGAATGTATCTATCTGTATCTCAGAGGCCTGTTCCCACCTTGAATTCCCTCAAGGGGGTTGCCTTGGCAATAATCTCCATAACTAGTGAACTCCAGTGCCGCTTCTTAGCCTTTAATGCCTCACCCTTAACAGGCCAATAGCTGAGGGAAACTGGTGCAGTGTTTGCAGAAGCTCCTATCTAATATTCTTACTGACTTAATGCTTATAATAATGCTCCTGACTAATGATCCTACCAACTTCTTCTACCTACTGTTTCTATATAATGCCTTTGCCTAAATGTTCCTACCAACTACTTGTATCTATTGCTCCTACCATTTCATGTTTGTGGACAGAATGCCAGTAGTCCATGTAAGAGTGAGGTAGAATACCTGGATTAGAGGAGCACAACTTGACAACCACTACTATTACCTAATGCTCCTGCTTAAATGTTCCTTCCTAATAAATTTCATCTATGTTCTTATCATTCTGCCAAAAGGCAGAGCTAGCACATAGTGCTCAATGCAGGAAAATCTACAGCTACAAAGAATGAGCTGTGTGAGTTAAGAATTGTCGAGAATTATGTATGACAAGGATATTGTGGAAATGTGGAGGGAATGCTATAAGTCCAGATGTGGGTAAGGCAAAGAGAAAAGACAGCTACCTGGATCAGAGGAGCGCAACTTGACAACCACTGAAGTTCTGGCTATACGCAGCCATCACTAACCCTCCTGATAAGCAGGCAGGTAGTATTGGCAATATACCTCGATAAAAACTTTTCACTGCATCTAACAACTTGCCTCCCACACCATATTAAGAATATATGGTGTGGGAGGCAAGTTGTTAGATGCAAAGAAAAGATTTTATTGAGGATGTAAGGCTTGTGTCCGAGTAGGAAGAGAAAGTGATTGGTTCTCAGTGAATGTCGGTTTGCGGCAGGGGTGTGTGATGTCTCCATGGTTGTTTAATTTGTTTATGGATGGGGTTGTTAGGGAGGTGAATGCAAGAGTTTTGGAGAGAGGGGCAAGTATGCAGTCTGTTATGGATGAGAAAGCTTGGGATGTGAGTCAGTTGTTGTTCGCTGATGATACAGCGCTGGTGGCTGATCTGGGTCAGAAACTGCAGAAACTGGTGACTGAGTTTGGTAAAGTGCGTGAAAGAAGAAAGCTGAGAGTAAATGTGAATAAGAGCAATGTTATTAGGTACAGTAGAGTTGAGGGACAAGTCAATTGGGAGGTAAGTCTGAATGGAGAAAAACGAGGAAGTGAAGTGTTTTAGATATCTAGGAGTGGATTTGGCAGCGGATGGAACCATGGAAGCAGAAGTGAGTCATACGGTGGAGGAGGGGCAAAAGTTCTGGGAGTGTTGAAAAATGTGTGGAAGGTGAGAACATTATCTCGGAAAGCAAAAATGGGTATGTTTGAAGGAATAGTGATTCCAACAATCTTATGTGGTTGCAAGGCATGAGCTATAGATAAGGTTGTGCAGGGAGGGTGGATGTGTTGGAAATGAGATGTTTGAGGACAATGTGTGGTGTGAGGTGGTAAGTAATGAAAGGGTAAGAGAGATGTATCGTAATAAAAAGAGTGTGGTTGAGAGAGCAGAAGAGGGTGCAGTGAAATGGTTTGGTCACATGGAGAGAATGAGTGAGGAAAGATTGACAAAGAGGATATATGTGTCAGAGGTGGAGGGAACAAGGAGAAGTATGAGACCAAATTGGAGGTGGAGGGATGGAGTGAAAAAGATTTTGAGCGATCATGGCCTGAACATGCAGGAGGGTGAAAGGCGTGCAAGAAATAGAGTGAACTGGAACAATGTGATATACCAGGGTCGACGTGCTGTCAATGGATTGAACCAGGGCATGTGAAGCATCTGGGGTAAACCATGGATAGTTTTATGGGGCCTGGATGTGGAAAGGGAGCTGGGGTTTCAGTGCATTATACATGACAGCTAGAGACTGAGTGTGAACGCTAGTGCTACCTCGCGTGCATGTGGGGCGAGGGTGTTGTCATTTCCTGTGTGGCGGGGTGGCAACGGGAATGAATAAAGGCAGCAGATGGAACCATGGATATCTGTTCATAGTATGGTGACATATAATGACTTGAGTTTTGTGAATTCACCATCAACAGTTTACACCATCCACTCTCAAAAGTGTCTCATTTTTGGTATTTTCAATAAACTTAAAAACTGCACATCTTTAAGGTGTTCTTTAGAACTGCATACCTAAATAACACAATATTCTGAATTTATGAACCACATGTAGTAATGACAGTGACATACAGAATGAAATATCAACTGTTCAATGGCAGAATATTATGGATAAAGAGTGGTAAAGAAATAATGAAAGAAAATTGACTTGAGATGCCCATGTCTCTCTAAACTGGGTGAGCTTCAGTTCTTGGAAGGAAGCATGGATTAGAGATTACATAAAACCATGGAGGTAAAATCATTTGAGCATGAAAAGAGGACTGGCATTAAGAATAACAGAGTGGAAGCAAATGATAACCGTTTTCTTTTGTGAAGATTCTGGATTATTCATCCTTCTTTGGATTTTTTTATATTTTCATATTTAGTTATGAATAACAGACAGCTAAAAATATTCTAAAATGGAAATGTTCTGATAAGGAAAGTAAAACTACTAAATATCCAAGTCTTAAAATGTAATAATTACTAAAATGTAATAATATATGTTTCTATGAACCTAATTTTCTTGTTTTTTTGGGTAAAAAAGGAGAGCTATGTAAATTGAACCACTATTATTAATTCAAGATCTGAAGTTCATTTGCCATAAAAAATCTACATAGAATGAATTCATCATGAATTAACTGCATTGTAATGAAGGACTTCTGAATTCACTTCAGATACTGTCAGTCAAGAACTAGTCAATAAGGGAATGTGGCTATTTATACATATTTGGTCCTAACACACATTAACTTCAATATCATTATATGGACCTTTACCTTTGCCAGCAAGTGTTCTAGTATTCACTAATGGGGACTGTCATTATCTTCCAGAATTGTGTGTTAAGATTCCTAATCCCATAACTGATACTCAGCACTGTCTGAACATTAGAAAGTACCAAACTGTCATAATCAGAATTACAGGTAAAGGTTTTTAAGGCTAGCCATAACACCTGGAATGGTAATGAGAGGAGCATAATTTTTCTGTATTATATGTACAGTTTTAAGGATACCAAGTCTAAAAATGAGCTGCTAGGTTCTAGGAGAGACAGTAACCAGCCCTGATCACATGGTTGGCAGACTTATGAATATCATCATATGGGGTAAAACACCATTCTCATGAATCATGAACCTTTGGCAAAGATGAATGAGCAGTGGTTTTGTGCCTCACACTTTGCATAGATAAATCGACTCTTCACCATGTTACAAGAAAGACAGATTTTTTTGTTAAGAATATTCTTGCTACATGAAAATGACATTTCCCAAAATCTGAATTGCTATTTTGATTTCAGTTTGCCAGATAAATTTTCCTTACATAAATACAGAAAATTGAGAAAGTTTAAAAATTTATCTAATTCAAACTTAAATTTTCTTTTTTTACCTGAATTCTTGAATATACATGTCCCACTTCTTAAAAGTTGTATTACTATTCACTTTCACTGGTGAGTCTATAAAAGCACAGAAAATATTGTAGATTTCCTTTAATTTTCAATTCTCATATGTTAAATGTTCATTTCTAACGAGTTTGTTTTCATCTAAAATATAAATACAGTCCATTTCCTTTTCCCAGATTACCTAGCTGGAATATCTGATCACTGAAAGTACTAATATGTTATGTCTTAAGGACTATAATACTGTATGTATGTTGGACCACACATTTGATGTTTTGTCCCTGTTCCTGCTCATGCCCAAGCCCCACTATGACTTACAGTCCATGACAGTTCCCTCAGTTCTGGACAATTTTTACTACAGATATTATATTCACACTGTACATAATTTTACCATGAGTAATATGAAAAAAATATGCTATACAGCTTGATGATACAGATTTAAGAGAAAATGTGTTTACATGAGAAAGACAGACAACAGGTGGCCTGAGTGGCCCATGACTGGGTTGTCTGGAAAAAAGAATTCAACTTGACAAGAAAATGATTCCTCTCAGCAGTTTTTTAAGCTATCACCGACTCCCAGCTGCTGCACACAAAGCCTTCTACAGTCTCTGTTACCACTGTCGTTTTTCTTTCTGGTGTTTTTCTCAGAGTATATTCAAAGTATATTCAAACTTATAAAATATTTCTCTAAATGACTTTTGAAGGTATTTGTAGTCTTAGCACTCACTACGCCTGATGGTGACTTATTCCGGTGCTCAAAAGACCTATATGAAAAGCTTTTTCCCATGTCTGTACTATATCTTTTAGCTTTGAGTTTTACTCCACTTGTCCTGGTAGCTGTATTTTTCTTTTTCGAAAAGATGTTCGTGATTTACATTACCGAATCTGTTTAGAATTTTGAACACTTGGATTAAGTCGCTGCAAAGTCTACTTTTTTAAGGGAGAAGAGATCCAATCGTTTTAGCCTCTCTTTGTATGCCAGATTTCTAAGGGATGGGATCAATTTTGTTGCACGTCTTTGTACTTGCTCTAATTTTTCCTTATCTTTTTTATAGTTTGGGGACAAAAATTGAACCTAAGTCCCACCAAAAAATAATTTCTTCTATCAAAAGTTATGTTTTATAGTATTTTTTCATACTTGCTCATTATTTCGTGTCAACAGGGAAGCGCAATGAACAGATGAAGAATGGCCTCTCTCGTTATCATATATAATGTGCAAAAACCAGAGACCCTTATCCAAAGCCATGCCTGCTTGAGGGCACACAATCATTGAAAAGTCATCTTTGGCAAGGCTGTATCATCAAAAACAGTTGACGAAATCAAAGAACTTCTTACTTCAAAGAAGTTAATCCTGTCCCTACTAAAGAATGTAGTGCAGCCTTGAAGCTGTAGGAGCTCCCAAAGAAGAGATCTTGGGGTTATATAATAATTTTGATAATAATAATAATAATAATAATAATAATAATAATAATAATAATAATAATAATAATAATAATGAAAAATGCATATGATGGCATAGGGTTGATGGAGAAGCTCTGTGGAAGGTGTTACAAAGATAGGGTGTGGGATGAAAGCTATTAGCAGTAGTTAGGAGTCTCATCAAGGGTGTAAGGTATGTATGTTGGCAGATAGAGAGGAAGGTGAGTGGTTTAAGGTGAAGGTGGGTCTGGGGCAGGCTTGTGTGATGCCATGATGGCTATTAATCCTGCTCATGGATGGAGTGGTGAGGAAGGTGTATGCAAAGGTTTTTAGAAAGAGGAATAGGTACACAGCCTACTCTAGTGAGGGAGCATGGGTGGTGAGTTTGTTGTTGCAAGCTGATGATAGGGCACTAGTGGAATTTTTGAGTGAGAAATTGCTGGAGCAATTGTTTGAGTTTGTTAGTGTATGAAAAGAGAATGAGTAAATATGAATAGAAGCAAGATCAAGTTTAGCAGTGAAAAATGACAAGTCATTTGGGGTGTAAGTCTAAATAGAAAGGACAGAGCATGTGGAGTGTTTTAGATACCCAGGAGTGGGTATGGCGGTGAGTGGAACCATGGGAGCTGAGGAGAGCCATAGGATGGGCGAAGGTCTTGGGTGCACTGATTGGAAAGAGATGTCACTGTCTTTAAGGGCACTGATTGGATACATTCGATGGTATAGCAGTCCCATCAGTGCTGCATGGATGCTAAGTGTGGGCCACTGACAAAAATGTATAGGACAGGGTGAATGTGTTAAAAATGAAATGCATGAAGACTATGTGGTGTGAGAAGGGATGATTGAATAAGAAATGACAGGGTACGAGAAATGTGTAGTAGTAAGGAAGGTATGTATGAGAGAGCTGAAGAGGATGTGTTGAAATGATTTGGACATATGGAAAGGATGAGTGAAAAAAGGATGACTAAGAGGGTTACAAATCACAAGAGGAAGGAAAAAGGAAAAGGGGAAACCAAGGAAGAGGTGGAATAATTTAGTGAAAGATGCTCTGAAAGCTCAGAGGCTGGAAATGAAGGAGGGTAAGATGCATTTAAGGAAGCAAGTGAAATGGGGTAATGTGGTTTACAATAGATGATGTGCTGTCATTGGGTTGAACAAGGGCATATGAAGAAGTCAATGGAAACCATAGAAAGGTGTGCTGGACCTGATTGCAGAGAGGGGGTTCTTTTTTTTTAGTAAATCATCTATGCCAGGTAGAGAGTGGATGCACGAGAATGAGGCCATTTTTTTGTTTGTTCCTATCTATCCTTGCTGTTTAATGAGGGAAACAGCAAACAAGTATGAACATATATACATATATTTTTTTTTTTCATACTATTCGCCATTTCCCGCATTAGCGAGGTAGCGTTAAGAACAGAGGACTGGGCCTTTGAGGGAATATCCTCATATGGCCCCCTTCTCTGTTCCTTCTTTTGGAAAATTTAAAAAAAAAATGAGAGGGGAGGATTTCCAGCCCCCCGCTCCCTTCCCTTTTACTCGCCTTCTACGACATGCAGGGAATACGTGGGAAGTATTCTTTCTCCCCTATATATATTTATCTATTTATATGCCTTGAAATTTGAGTTAGTTGATGAAATAGAATACAGTCTTGCCAAGGATCTTCTTACTTCAGAGAAGTCCTTCCTTCCCCTGCTATGGCCTGCGGTGCAGTCTTGAAGCTATAGGAGCCAATGGATCACAGGGGGCCCAAGGGTCACATACAACACATATGACGCACTTCCCACATCATTAACACAATAGCAACACACATACTAAATGTCCTCAGAACACTAATTGACACTAGATATGGACTGGTAAGAGAATCCCTCAACATCCTTACAACAATTCCTCCACTTCACTTTTAACTGTGCTTCATCTACCTGGTCTTCCACCTTTTCAAAGTCAAATACAACAAAGCTTCCAACCACAAAAGTAGTGCACTCAGCACAACCACTGGCTACCTGGCAACTACAAACACTCAGACACTTTCACAGTGAAATAAACATCATCCAAATACAGTCCCACCTCATCATGCTTGGCACTTATCTATGCAATAGCACTCTAGAGCCCCTCCACCCTAAGCACTCCATAACTAATCACCATCTCCCAAGTAAATTTAAGAGGCTGACCCCTAACTCCTACTTTAATAACTTGTACTCACAGATCCCCCACCCTCAACATATAAATTACTAACAGAACACATACACACTGAAATAACCAATCAAGCACTAAACAACTGCCCTCTCAACTCAGTCTTAAAATCTTTGATATATGCCACCTTTCAGAAACCATGATCCCCAAACAAACAATAAGTCACACTTCTGCTTAAGTGATGTCACTATTCACTGCAACACTACAAACATTGATTCAACATATCCCAAGACCCCTCTTGCCCATGATACGACTATCATAAAAAAGACACCAAGCACTTACTACTCTATTGCCCTGCATTTCCCACACATAGATACATACATGTGACCTGTAATCCCAACCTGTGGGCATGGTCATCTTTCTGAGTGCTGAAGGTGCTTAATAAGGATAAAAAGGACTTCTGGGGCAGGAAAGTAGGAGATATATATATATATATATATATATATTTATTTTTTTATTATACTTTGTCGCTGTCTCCCGCGTTTGCGAGGTAGCGCAAGGAAACAGACGAAAGAAATGGCCCAACCCCCCCCCCCCCCATACACATGTATATACATATGTCCACACACGCAAATATACATACCTACACAGCTTTCCATGGTTTACCCCAGATGCTTCACATGCCTTGCTTCAATCCACTGACAGCACGTCAACCCCGGTATACCACATCGCTCCAATTCACTCTATTCCTTGCCCTCCTTTCACCCTCCTGCATGTTCAGGCCCCGATCACACAAAATCTTTTTCACTCCATCTTTCCACCTCCAATTTGGTCTCCCTCTTCTCCTTGTTCCCTCCACCTCCGACACATATATCCTCTTGGTCAATCTTTCCTCACTCATCCTCTCCATGTGCCCAAACCACTTCAAAACACCCTCTTCTGCTCTCTCAACCACGCTCTTTTTATTTCCACACATCTCTCTTACCCTTACGTTACTCACTCGATCAAACCACCTCACACCACACATTGTCCTCAAACATCTCATTTCCAGCACATCCATCCTCCTGCGCACAACTCTATCCATAGCCCACGCCTCGCAACCATACAACATTGTTGGAACCACTATTCCTTCAAACATACCCATTTTTGCTTTCCGAGATAATGTTCTCGACTTCCACACATTCTTCAAGGCCCCCAGGATTTTCGCCCCCTCCCCCACCCTATGATCCACTTCTGCTTCCATGGTTCCATTATTATACTTTGTCGCTGTCTCCTGCGTTTGCGAGGTAGCGCAAGGAAACAGACGAAAGAAATGGCCCAACCCCCCCCCATACACATGTATATACATACGTCCACACACGCAAATATACATACCTACACAGCTTTCCATGGTTTACCCCAGACGCTTCACATGCCTTGATTCAATACATATATATATGTATATATGTGTATATATATGTATGTATATATATATATATATCCCTGGGGATAGGGGATTAAGAATACTTCCCACGTATTCCCTGCGTGTCGTAGAAGGAGACTAAAAGGGGAGGGAGCGGGGGGCTGGAAATCCTCCCCTCTCGTTTTTTTTTTTTTTTTTCCAAAAGAAGGAACAGAGAATTGGGCCAGGTGAGGGTATTCCCTCAAAGGCCCAGTCCTCTGTTCTTAACGCTACCTCGCTAATGCGGAAAATGGCGAATAGTTTGAAAGAAAAAAGAAATATATATATATATATATATATATATATATATTTTTTTTTTTTTATACTTTGTCGCTGTCTCCCGCGTTTGCGAGGTAGCGCAAGGAAACAGACGAAAGAAATGGCCCAACCCCCCCCCATACACATGTACATACACACGTCCACACACGCAAATACACATACCTACACAGCTTTCCATGGTTTTCCCCAGACGCTTCACATGCCCCGACTCAATCCACTGACAGCACGTCAACCCCTGTATACCACATCGCTCCAATTCACTCTATTCCTTGCCCTCCTTTCACCCTCCTGCATGTTCAGGCCCCGATCACACAAAATCTTTTTCACTCCATCTTTCCACCTCCAATTTGGTCTCCCTCTTCTCCTCGTTCCCTCCACCTCCGACACATATATCCTCTTGGTCAATCTTTCCTCACTCAATCTCTCCATGTGCCCAAACCATTTCAAAACACCCTCTTCTGCTCTCTCAACCACGCTCTTTTTATTTCCACACATCTCTCTTACCCTTACGTTACTTACTCGATCACACCACCTCACACCACACATTTTCCTCAAACATCTCATTTCCAGCACGTCCATCCTCCTGCGCACAACTCTATCCATAGCCCACGCCTCGCAACCATACAACATTGTTGGAACCACTATTCCTTCAAACATACCCATTTTTGCTTTCCGAGATAATGTTCTCGACTTCCACCCATTTTTCAAGGCTCCCAAAATTTTCGCCCCCTCCCCCACCCTATGATCCACTTCCGCTTCCATGGTTCCATCCGCTGACAGATCCACTCCCAGATATCTAAAACACTTCACTTCCTCCAGTTTTTCTCCATTCAAACTCACCTCCCAATTGACTTGACCCTCAACCCTACTGTACCTAATAACCTTGCTCTTATTCACATTTACTCTTAACTTTCTTCTTCCACACACTTTACCAAACTCAGTCACCAGCTTCTGCAGTTTCTCACATGAATCAGCCACCAGCGCTGTATCATCAGCGAACAACAACTGACTCACTTCCCAAGCTCTCTCATCCCCAACAGACTTCATACTTGCCCCTCTTTCCAGGACTCTTGCATTTACCTCCCTAACAACCCCATCCATAAACAAATTAAACAACCATGGAGACATCACACACCCCTGCCGCAAACCTACATTCACTGAGAACCAATCACTTTCCTCTCTTCCTACACGTACACATGCCTTACATCCTCGATAAAAACTTTTCACTGCTTCTAACAACTTGCCTCCCACACCATATATTCTTAATACCTTCCACAGAGCATCTCTATCAACTCTATCATATGCCTTCTCCAGATCCATAAATGCTACATACAAATCCATTTGCTTTTCTAAGTATTTCTCACATACATTCTTCAAAGCAAACACCTGATCCACACATCCTCTACCACTTCTGAAACCGCACTGCTCTTCCCCAATCTGATGCTCTGTACATGCCTTCACCCTCTCAATCAATACCCTCCCATATAATTTACCAGGAATACTCAACAAACTTATACCTCTGTAATTTGAGCACTCACTCTTATCCCCTTTGCCTTTATACAATGGCACTATGCACGCATTCCGCCAATCCTCAGGCACCTCACCATGAGTCATACATACATTAAAGAATACTTCCCACGTATTCCCTGCGTGTCGTAGAAGGCGACGAAAAGGGAAGGGAGCGGGGGGCTGGAAATCCTTCCCTCTCATTTTTTTTTTAATTTTCCAAAAGAAGGAACAGAGAAGGGGGCCAGGTGAGGATATTTCCTCAAAGGCCCAGTCCTCTGTTCTTAACGCTACCTCGCTAATGCGGGAAATGGCGAATAGTATGAAAGAAAAAAAAATATATATATATATATATTTTCATTCTTGATTGCAGTTTCCTGCATTAGCGAGATAGCACCTGGAAAAGCTGCATCTACCCACATTCATTCTCTAGCTGTCATATGCATTTTTTCATACTTCATCCCCATTTCCAACATTTACAAGGTAGAACCAAGAACAGACAAAGAAAGGCTGCATTTGCTTATATCTGTCCTCTAATGATTATATGTAATGCACTGAAATCACAGCCCTCAATCCACAACCAGGCCTCACAGACCTTATCATGGTTTCCCCTCAGGCACTTCACATGCCCTGGTTCAGTACAATCGTAACAAGTTGACCTCTATATACCACATCTTTCCAATTCACTCTATCTCATGCATGCCTTTCACCCTCCCACATGTTCTGGCTTTGATCTCTCAAAATCTTTTCCATTCCATTCTTCCATCTCCAATCTAGCCTCCCTCTTCTTCTTGTTCCCTCCACTTTTGACACACATATCCTCTTTACTAACTTCTCTTCATTCATTCTCTCCATGTCCAAACCATTTCAGCATATCCTCTTCAACTCTCTCAAAAATACTTTTTTATTGCTTACTCAATCAAACCTCCTCACACCAATATATAATGTCCACAAACACTGCATTTCTATCACGTCTACCCTCCAGGAGTCTGCACATCCTCATCTACTGCCCATGCCTCATCCATATAACATTGCTGGGACTACTATACTTTCAAACATATCCATTTTTGCCCTTCCAGATAAAGACCTATCCACACATTCTTCAATGCTCCCACAACCTTTGCCCCCTCACCCATCCTATGACTCACTTCCACTTCCACGCATATACTCTTTCTTTCTTTCAAACCAATTCACGATTTCCCATGTTAGTGAGGTAGCGCAAGGAACAGACTAAGAAAGGGCCTCACTTTCTAACATCTATTCTGCAGCTGTCATATGTAATGCACTGAAACCATAGCTTCCTATCCACAACCAAGTCCCACAGGAACAGATGAAGAAATAACTTCATTCGTTCAAATCCATTTTCTAGCTGGCTTGTGTAATGCATCAAAACCAGAGCCCCAAACCACAATCATGATTCACTTCATATGCCCGAGCTCAGTTCACTGACAGCACACTGACCTTTGTACACAGCATTGCTCCAGTTCAGTCAATCCTGTGCATGTCATTCTCCCTTCAGCATGTTCAGGACTATATGACTGCATACTGTAATAAAAAATTTCCCATAAATACATAAAATTAAGTTAGGATGCTAATGACCCATTCCAGAATTATAATTCCTATAAAGAATCAATAAAATTCACTGAGTACTCAAGCAACCTAGAATTTGGAACATTCCATGACTCAAGTAATGCCTATCAGCACACGTTTAACATTATTCATCTTGTAACTTGGGTGGGGTTCAGTGCTCAGCTTTGTGCACAGCATGGTATGCATTACGGATGAGGGCATAAGGGAAGCATGCCTCTAACAGGTCCATGGTCAGGAATGGAGACTGTACAACAATCTGAAAAGCAAAAGAGAATCTATAATGACTGACTGGTACACATACTTTAGTGTCAAAATCTTAATCATCCTGTTATGTACATACTTATATATTAATTTCTAAGTAATTAACTGACTATACTGTATAGGGTAATCATTCAATATCAAAAATGTCAATAAAATCAAGAACTCTTAATTACTCAAACTATCTAACTTATCAACTACTCCAGACAGATATCTATACAAGACAGGCATATTCATGCCTCAATTTTAAAGCTGTACACTGAGTCTGGGTGGTGGTAGTGCACAATAATTTTTCCCTACAGACAGTCAACCTATTTCCTGCCAATGACATCACATTTTAAAAGTTTCTAAGAAGGAAATCATACCTCTTTTATCTAGTTCTACAGGACCAGGAAGATGATCCTGAATTACATGATGATGATAATCTATCTTCAGGTCATTGGAGAGTTATTCTGTTGACAATGGCACTTCCAGCATCGAAAGTTAAGAATGTCGAGGCAGCAGGGATGGGTGATGTCAGCATGGCTGTTTGTGTAAGAATGCAGTGATGAGGGAGGTAAATGCAAAAAGACTTGGAGAGAGGGGCAAGTACGCAGGCTGTAGGGAATGAGAGGGCCTTGGAAGTGAGTCCGTTGCTGTTTGCTGATGATACAGCCCTGATGGCAGATTTGAGAAAGAAACTGCAAAAGTTAGTGATTAAGATTAGAAGAGCATTTGAAAGGCTGAAGTTGAGAGTAATTGTGAATAAAAGCAAGTTTATTAAGTTTAGCAGGGTTGAGAGACATGTTAGTTGGCGTATGAGTTTGAATGACAAAAAATTGGAGGAAGTGAAGTGTTTTAGATACCTGGGAGTGGGCATGGCAGCAAATTGAACCATGGAAATGGAAGTCAGTCATAGCATGGGTGAGGGGCGAAGGTTCTGGGAGTGATAAAGTATGTGTGGAAAAAAATATCATTATCTGGGAGGGCAAAAATGGGTATGTTTGAAGGTACAGTTCATATAGTATAGGCATGGGCTATAGAGTAGATTATGTGGAGGGTGGGTGTGCTGGAAATGAAATGATTGAGGACAACATGTAGTGTGAGGTGGTCTGATGGAATGAATAATTAAAGGGTTAGAGAAAACTGTGGTAATAAAAAGAGTGTGGTTGAGAGATCTGAAGAGGGTGAGCCAAAATGGGTTGGACATATAGAAAGAATGAGTGAGGAAAGGATGACAAAGAGGATATATGTATTAAGAAATGGAGATGACAAGGAGAACGGGTAGACCAAATTCGAGATTGTAGGAAGGGGTGAAAAAGATTTTGAGCAATCTGGGCATGAACATGCAAGAGGGTAAAAAGCATGCATAGGATAGAGTGAACTGGAGCAGTGTGGCATACAGGGGTTGATGTGCTGACAATGGACTGAACCAGAGCATGTGAAGCAGCCAGTGTAAACCATGGAAAAATCTATGGGACCTGGTTGTGGATAAGAAGCTGTGGTTTTGGTGCATTATAGATGGCCATTGGCAACTCAGGGGTGGGCTGCCCTGATAACTCTTCCTTTCCTTACACCTTGATGCTTTGGAACTCTCTACCCTTACATGTCTTTCCCAGTATCTGACCTCCAAAATTTGTAATTACTTTTCCTAACTTTTATGAGAGAGAGAGAGAGAGAGAGAGAGAGAGAGAGAGAGAGAGAGAGAGAGAGAGAGAGAGAGAGAGAGAGAGAGAGAGAGAGAGAGAGAGAGAGAGAGAGAGAAAGAGAGAGAGAGAAGAGAGAAAGAGAGAGAGAAAGAGAAAGAGAGAGAGAAAGAGAGAGAGAAAGAGAGAGAGAGAGAGAGAGAGAGAGAGAGAGAGAGAGAGAGAGAGAGAGAGAGAGAGAGAGAGAGAGAGAGAGAGAGAGAGAGAGAGAGAGAGAGAGCAGTAACTCATTAGTTTAAGAAGTCTAGCACATCACATACAATTTCACACAACCAGATAACTTAGTCACTTGTTGAAAAGTAATACAAGGTCAAGAATGATGAGGAATTTCTCTAAGGTAACTGAAATCACACACTTAAAACTGTAAAAACTTACTTGATGTAGAAGAATATATGTTGCATCTCGGTTCTTGATGACATCCTTGTCATTCTCACGGCCAAGGCGAAGTAGGCTTGATGATGCAAGCTGCAAAATATGCATCTCAGTTACCTCCTTATCCATGACAAACTCATCCAAACTAATCTGTCTCCCAATCCTGTTTAACCTAATATCTTTACTTTAATTAACATTTACTCTCAACTTCCTCCTTTCACACATTCTTCCAGACTCAGTCACCAACTTCTGCAGTTTCTCACTCAAATCTGCCATCAGTGCTGCATCATTAGCAAACCACAACTGATTCACTTTCCAAGCCCCTCTTAACCCCTACACACTGCATACTCACACCTCTCTCTAAGACTCACATTTACCTCCATCATCACCATAAAAATAAACAAATTAAACAAACATAGTGACATATCTCATTCCTGCCACAGACCAACCTTCACTTGGAACCATTCACTCACCTCCCTTCCATTAATACACATGCCTTACACCCTAGATAAAAACTTATCAATGCTTCTAGCAGCTTTCCTACCACACTATACATTTCTAAGACCTTCCACATGGCATCTATATCAATCCTATGTCTTCTCCAGATCCATAAATGCCATATACATCTCCATCTAAGTCTCTAAGTATTTCTCATACAAGTTCTTTACAGCAAACACCAGATTCACTCATCCTCTACCACTTCTGAAACCATATTGCTTCTCTCCACTCTGAAGTTGTGTACACGCCTTTACCCTCTCATTCAATACCCTCCCATATAACTTAATGGCTATTCAACAAAAACTTATACCTCACCTTTATCTCCCTTGCCTTTATACAATGGCACTATACATGTATTCTGCCAATCCTCAGGCACCACATCACAATTCATCCAAACAATGAAAATCCTAACAATTCAATCAACAACATAGTCACACCTTTTCTTAATAAATGAAACAGTAAAATCATCTAAACCAGCAGCCTTACCACATTTCATGTTACACAGGGCTTCCATTACCTCTTTCCTCTTCACCAAACCACTCTCAATGACTCTCTCACTTTGCATACCACCCTGACCCAAACACTATGGCTGCTACCATTTTATCAAACACATTCAGCAGTTCTTGAAAATACTCACTCCCTCTCCTCCTAACTTTAACACTGCCAGTTACCATTTCCATTTTGCCCCATAAACCAGTGTTCCCATTTGTTCTCGTTTTTTGCACATTATCAAACTCCTTCCAAAACATCTTTATTCTGCACTCTTTTTCAACCCCTACACTTTCCCTGCACTTTCTGTTATACATCCCCCAATCATTTGCACTCCTTCCCTGTAAGTACCACCCAACTGCCTCTCTTTTCTCTTTCACTAAACAACTTTGCTAACCATCTTTCCTACTCACATACAAATCCTTGCGAATGTCCTCTTTTTTAAATCATGTATTCTAGCAGATAACTCAACGAGTTGTTCACCATTTCCATTATTAATACTGAATACCAATCACTAATGAGCAGTCTCTTGCATCAAAACTCCTGACACTCTCACCTACTCCCAAAACACTTACTTCTCATGATCTTTCTCCTCAAGTCTAGGTCATTCCTGGGGAAAGGGGAGAGAGAATACTTCCAACGTATTCCCTGCATGTCTTAGAAGGCGACTAAAAGGGGTGGGAGTGGAGGGCTGAAAATTCTCCCCCTCCAGTTTTATATTTTCCAAAAGAAGGGGGCCAAGTGAGGATATTCCCTCTAAGGCTCTGTCCTCTGTTCTTAACGCTACCTCACTCATGCAGAAAATGGCAATATGTGTATATACATATATACTTATATTCATTATTCATTTTGCTTTGTCGCTGTCTCCCGTGTTAGCGAGGTAGCGCAAGGAAACAGACGAAAGAATGGCCCAACCCACCCCCATACACATGCATATACATACACGTCCACATACGCAAACATACATACCTATACATCTCAATGTACACACATATATATACACACACAGACATATACATATATACACATGTACATAATTCATACTGTCTGCCTTTATTTATTCCCATCGCCACCTCGCCACACATGGAATAACAACCCCCTCCCCAGTCATGTGTGCGAGGTAGCGCTAGGAAAAGAAAACAAAGGCCCCATTCATTCACACTCAGTCTATAGCTGTCATGTAATAATGCACCGAAATCACAGCTCCCTTTCCACATCCAAGGCCCCACACAACTTTCCATGGTTTACCCCACACGCTTCACATGCCCTGGTTCAATCCATTGACAGCACGTCAACTCCAGTATACCACATCGTTCCAATTCACTCTACTCCTTGCACGCCTTTCACCCTCCTGCATGTTCAGGCCCCGATCACTCAAAATCTTTTTCACTCCAACTTTCCACCTCCAATTTGGTCTCCCACTTCTCGTCCCCTCCACCTCTGACACATATATCCTCTTGGTCAATCTTTCCTCACTCATTCTCTCCATGTGACCAAACCATTTCAAAACATCCTCTTCTGCTCTCACAACCACACTCTTTTTATTTCCACACATCTCTCTTACCCTTACATTACTTACTCAATCAAACCACCTCACACCACATATTGTCCTCAAACATCTCATTTCCAGCACATCCACCCTCCTGCGCACAACTCTATCTATAGCCCAAGCCTCGCAACCATACAACATTGATGGAACCACTATTCCTTCAAACATACCCATTTTTGCTTTCCGAGATAATGTTCTCGACTTCCACACATTCTTCAAGGCTCCCAGAATTTTTGCCCCCTCCCCCACCCTATGATTCATTTCCGCTTCCATGGTTCCATCCGCTACCAGATCCACTCCCAGATATCTAAAACACTTTACTTCCTCCAGTTTTTCTCCATTCAAACTTACCTCCCAATTGACTTGACCCTCAACCCTACTGTACCTAATAACCTTGCTCTTATTCACATTTACTCTTAGCTTTCTTCTTTCACACACTTTACCAAACTCAGTCACCAGCTTCTGCAGTTTCTCACATGAATCAGCCACCAGCGTTGTATCATCCGCGAACAACAACTGACTCACTTCCCAAGCTCTCTCATCCACAACAGACTGCATACTGGCCCCTCTTTCCAAAACTCTTGCATTCACCTCTCTAACAATCCATCCATAAACAAATTAAACAACCATGGAGACATCACACACCCCTGCCACAAACCTACATTCACTGAGAACCAATCACTTTCCTCTCTTCCTACACGTACACATGCCTTACATCTTCGATAAAAACTTTTCACTGCTTCTAACAACTTGCCTCCCACACCATATATTCTTAGTACCTTCCACAGAGCATCTCTATCAACTCTAACATATGCCTTCTCCAGATCCATAAATGCTACATACAAATCCATTTGCTTTTCTAAGTATTTCTCACATACATTCTTCAAAGCAAACACCTGATCCACACATCCTCTACCACTTCTGAAACCACACTGCTCTTCCCCAATCTGATGCTCTGTACATGCCTTCACCCTCTCAATCAATACCTTCCCATATAATTTACCAGGAATACTCAACAAACTTATACCTCTGTAATTTAAGCACTCACTCTTATCCCCTTTGCCTTTGTACAATGGCATTATGCAAGCATTCCACCAATCCTAAGGCACCTCACCATGAATCATACATACATTAAATAACCTTACCAACCAATCAACAATACAGTCACCCCCTTTTTTAATAAATTCCACTGCAATACCATCCAAACCTGCTGCCTTGCCGGCTTTCATCTTCCGCAAAGCTTTTACTACCTCTTCTCTGTTTACCAAATCATTTTCCCTAACCCTCTCACTTTGCACACCACCTCAACCAAAACACCTTATATCTGCCACTCTATCATCAAACACATTCAACAAACCTTCAAAATACTCACTCCATCTCCTTCTCATATCACCACTACTTGTTATCACCTCCCCATTAGCGCCCTTCACTAGAGTTCCCATTTGCTCCCTTGTCTTACGCACTTTATTTACCTCCTTCCAAAACATCTTATTCTCCCTAAAATTTAATGATACTCTCTCACCCCAACTCTCATTTGCCCTCTTTTTCACCTCTTGCACCCTTCTCTTGACCTCCTGCCTCTTTCTTATATACATCTCCCACTCCTTTGCATTTTTTCCCTGCAAAAATCGTCCAAATGCCTCTCTCTTCTCTTTCACTAATAATCTTACTTCATCCCACAACTCACTACCCTTTCTAATCAACCCAACTCCCACGCTTCTCATGCCACAAGCATCTTTTGCGCAAGCCATCACTGATTCCCTAAATACATCCCATTCCTCCCCCACTCCCCTTACCTCCTTTGTTCTCACCTTTTTCCATTCTGTACTCAGTCTCTCCTGGTACTTCCTCTCACAAGTCTCCTTCCCATGCTCACTTACTCTCACCACTCTCTTCACCCCAACATTCTCTCTTCTTTTCTGAAAACCCCTACAAATCTTCACCTTTGCCTCCACAAGATAATGATCAGACATCCCTCCAGTTGCACCTCTCAGCACATTAACATCCAAAAGTCTCTCTTCCGTGCACCTATCAATTAACACGTAATCCAATAACTCTCTCTGGCCATTTCCCCTACTTACATACGTATACTTATGTATATCTTGCTTTTTAAACCAGGTATTCCCAATCACCAGTCCTTTTTCAGCACATAAATCTACAAGCTCTTCACCATTTCCATTTACAACAGTGAACACCCCATGTATACCAATTATTCCCTCAACTGCCACATTACTCACCTTTGCATTCAAATCACCCATCACTATAACCCGGTCTTGTGCATCAAAACCACTAACACACTCATTCAGCTGCTCCCAAAACACTTGCCTCTCATGATCTTTCTTCTCATGCCCAGGTGCATATGCACCAATAATCACCCATCTCCCTCCATCAACTTTCAGTTTTACCCATATCAATCTAGAATTTACTTTCTTACACTCTATCACATA
Organism: Panulirus ornatus; assembly: GCF_036320965.1. Classification (NCBI taxonomy): domain Eukaryota; kingdom Metazoa; phylum Arthropoda; class Malacostraca; order Decapoda; family Palinuridae; genus Panulirus; species Panulirus ornatus. The sequence goes on from NC_092285.1 coordinate 12,906,552, forward strand.
CTCCCACAACTCCTGTTTCAGGAGTAGTGCTACTCCTTCCCTTGCTCTTGTCCTCTCACTAACCCCTGACTTTACTCCCAAGACATTCCCAAACCACTCTTCCCCTTTACCCTTGAGCTTCGTTTCACTCAGAGCCAAAACATCCAGGTTCCTTTCCTCAAACATACTACCTATCTCTCCTTTTTTCTCATCTTGGTTACATCCACACACATTTAGACACCCCAATCTGAGCCTTCGAGGAGGATGAGCACTCCCCGCGAGACTCCTTCTTCTGTTTCCCCTTTTAGAAAGTTAAAATACAAGGAGGGGAGGGTTTCTGGCCCCCCGCTCCCGTCCCCTTTAGTCGCCTTCTACACATGTATATACATACACATCCACACATGCACATATACATACCTATACCTTTCAACGTATACATACATATACATACACAGATATATACATATATACACATGTACATAATAAATACTAGCTGCCTTTATTCATTCCCGTCGCCACCCTGCCACTCATGAAATGACACCCTCCCTCCCCCTGCATGCATGCGAGGTAGCGCTAGGAAAAGCCAACAAAGGCCACATTTGTTCACACTCAGTCTCTAGATATCATGTATAATGCACCAAAACCACAGCTCCCTTTCCACATCCAGGCGCCATAAAACTTTCCATGGTTTACCCCAGATGTTTCACATGCCCTGGTTCAATCTATTGACAGCACGTTGACCCAGATATACCACAATGTTCCAATTCACTTTATTCCTTGCACGCCTTTCACCCTCCTGCATGTTCAGGCCCCAATTGCTCAAAATCTTTTCCACTCCATCCTTCCACCTCCAATTTGGTTTCCAACTTCTCGTTCCCTCCACCTCTGACACACATATCCTCTTTCTCAATCTTTCCTCACTCATTCTCTCCATGTGACCAAACCATTTCAAAACTCCCTCTACTGCTCTCTCAACCACACTTTTTATTACCACACATCTCTCTTACCCTTTCATTACTTACTCGATCAAACCACCTCACACCACATATTGTCCTCAAACATCTCTTTTCCAACACATCCACCCTCCTCCGCACAACCCTATCTATAGCCCATGCCTCGCAACCATATAACATTGTTGGAACCACTATTCCTTCAAACATACCCATTTTTGCTTTCCGAGATAATGTTCTTGCCTTCCACACATTCTTCAATGCTCCCAGAACCTTCACCCCTTCCCCAACCCTGTGACTCACTTCCGCTTCCATGGTTCCATCCGCTGCCAAATCCACTCCCAGATATCTAAAACACCTCACTTTCTCCACTTTTTCTCCATTCAAACTTACCTCCCAATTGACTTGTCCCTCAACCCTAGTGTACCTAATAACCTTGATCTTATTCACATATAAGACTACTAATCCATGAGATGGAAAAAAGCTAACTTAGAAAAAGACTTCTGGTTAGTGTGCTATCCAAGTGACTTCTCAGCTGCTGGGTGCCCAGGAGTAAGTGGATCATCTCTGTGTTGGTCTGTGACTAGCTGAAGAAAGGCCCAAAATGAGCAAGCTGTTGCTCTCTACAGAGGACAGTGAAGATTGGGGAAATCTGTGTTTAACTAAAGAAAGAAGAAAACTTTGAAGGTGCTGACATTGATTTTCCTGAACATTATTCTTGAAAATCCATCTTGTTCATAGAAAAAAACCCACAAAGGAAAGAAATTTAAAAGTTCCAGAGTACAAGCTTGCATGGAATAAGAACAGAAAACTTTAAAAGAAGGCTCAATACCTGGCTAAAATAATCCCAGATGAGCCCAGGACTGACAACCATGTAATGAGAACAACATGACTATTAAAAGAGCAAGATATGCAGAAAGTGCTGCACAAAGGCCCTGCCCAGTGGCAAAATCTCATTGCATATATTCATAGGCAGATATAAATCTCCACTCTCTCAAGATTGGTCATAGCTTTGCCTGTTCTAGGCCTTAAAAGCTGGTTCTCGATTTACCAACCTTAGTTCTCAGTCTTAAGAAAAAGAAGTTCTCATTATCATATCAGCCGGGGACTATGTCAGCATGGTCTTCTTGTGTGTTTGTTGTGTGGATGTATCTGCAAGCTTGACAGGGCTGTACATATCAAATCTTACTTATCATGTTAGAAGTAGTACTTGTGGAATCAAAAGCAAGTAATCCAGACACCTGACACCTATAAAACTTGATAAATTACCGCCAAGAACTCTTTCAGTCTTTCCTCAATATCTTGAGCTCGTCCACAATATGTGAAGAGTGCAGCAAATAATGTATTGACAGCTTGGGCCAAACAGTGGGAGTTGTTTGCATGGGCTGAATAGGCAGTCTTGTACACCTGTGAATAAAATGGTTATGTATTAATCTTATACATTTTTGTTATTCATTATCGAAAATGTGCTGCTCTATACATCACTAAAGCTGTGAATATCGTAATGGATATCTTCACTGCATACCTACATTTTAGAAAGGTAGATGGAAACAAAAAATATTTCATTTTTCTCTACTAGGTTTGGGTTTCATTGATACCTTTATGGCACTGAAACATAAATGAATACACTGTACAACTTTATATTGCAAATTTAAATTCTTAGAAAAAAATTTCTAAGAATGCAGCTCATGTATGGTCATCAAAATTTCTTCATACTTATTCCCTCTTTCCCATCTCAGTTGTCCTTTTAAGCCTGTCAACAGAGCCATGCAAACTACAAACAATCTTGACTTCACTTCCAAGGACTCCTATGCCCAGTATACCCTCGTCTTCACCTCCTTCACAATCTTACCAAAAATCAAATTAAACAAACAAGGTGGCACCACACCTTAATGCAGAGCACCTTCTTAGAGAACCACTCATCCTCTTCCCTACCTACTTGTACAGATGCCTTATTCTGGTAAAAACTACTCACTGCATTTAATAACTTTCCACATACCTAAAATATTCATATCTCCTTCTACACTGCCCCTTTGTCAGCTCCACCATAAGCTTTCTCCAAACCCATAAGTGCCACATAAAATTCTTTTTCTCCAGGTATTTCTCACACAAATTCTTTAGAGCAAACACCTAATCAGCATACCCTCAACCACTCCTAAACCTAAACTGTTCCTCCTTTATCAAGTGTACTGTGCATGCAACCACCCTCTCAGCCACCACAGATTCACTGAGATGAGCAGATGCATTTCATAAGACTGAATTGTCTAGTCCAGAAAGTCTGGTTATTTCCAAAGGTCTCAGCACTTCATTTGTGTTATGTGAGAATGTATGTTCATTTTTGTTTTTTCTCACCCTCTCATATTTCTGCCACATAATTCCCTTCTCCTTCACTTTGTTCTCTTTTCATGCCTCTTTTCTCTCCATTCTTTCCCACATTTCTACTCTTATTCTGCATAATATACACATAATCATAGAATAAATAATGCATTAGACATACAGTACTTAATATCATGCAACAGATGACAGCACACTGATGAAACAATGTGAAGATTTTATCTTCAAACTAAAATGAATTTCAAATGTGCTAAAAAACTTAATTACTGTATAGAAAGTCTCATAAAAAAAAGGAAAGGGTCCGAAAAAATAAACGGAATATCAAAAACTGAAAAGAGTGAGTCACCACCAGCAAAATCCCAAAAGGTTTACAACAAAAATGTTATAAATTTTGTGGAATATTCTCATCAGAATACATACAGAACCTAAGTGAGTTCAAATCTCCAAAATACATGACTGGAAGGACCTTACATTACCCCTAAATCAAAAAAAAAAATTTCATATTGTTTCTAGTTTTATGACAATTGTTTCCATATGCGATACATCCTTCACAAGCCACTACTATTTTCATATTGTACTTTTTTGTGAAAATTATTCTTGTTTTACATTCTATGCATTCTATCTCCCAATGAAGCATTCCCTGGGTCATAAATTCCCTATCAGTCTATTCCATCTGAATCAGAAAACTCCATATTCAATCTTCATAGAAAGGAAGAATCACAAAGGGCTTTTAGCTTTTTCATCACTTACTGTACTGTCCATACGTGCTAATTTAGGAATGGATACAGCAACAAATACCATCAGCAAACATGTGGTGACAAACTCTTCATCTGGTACCTCTGAAAAGAGCAGAGATTAGATACATTTGCATACATTACCAATAAATAACTTATAATGTGTTCATAGTTCAGTAGCATACAAAAACCTCATCTCATTCTCACCTCATGTAATACCCCATTCAGATAAAAACAAACCAGGGTGACATTATACAACCCTGAAGCATTCCTACATTTATCTGAATTCACTCATTCACAATTGCTACCATACACACCTATGCAAGTACCAAAAGTTCTTGGTAGCATGCAGAGGTCTTCAGTGTGTACCATAAAGAGCAAGAACTTTCTTAAAATCTTTCTAATTAATCAAATTTTCTTTTCATAACGAACTACTTCTCCCACCACAGTGAAGCTGTCTTCTGTACCTAAATCCCACTCCATGGCATCTCTAACTGAAACATTACCAACTAATCCATGCCCAATTAAAAAAATCATCTTCCTTACCATTTTTGTGTGATCTTAATACATTAACTAAAGCTGGGTCTACATCACAGGGGTGTCCAGCAGCTGATGACATCTCATTCACAAGCTAAAAAATAAAACACTTAAATAAATTACTAAAGTGAAAACATGGTGTACATTTCTAATTTCCTGTGATCTCAAGTGAACATAGTTACATAACACTATATCAATATATCTAGCACATAAGCACAACAGAATGAGCTACAATTTCCTGTGAATAATTACTCATGGTAAAATCTAGTAGCACACCCACCCACACACAGACATCAGAAAAACTGTGATGCTGTTTACAACACAGGATGTTAGTATAGAAGCCATGTCTTCACACACAAATAAAGGGGAGACTATGTCGCTGGATATATGATCAACTCAGTGGAAGGGAAAACAATACACATGTTGCTGGATATATGATTAACTCAGTGGAAGAGAAAACAATACACATTTCACAAAAAAGTTTCTCAAAATAGGTAGAAATTACCATTGCCATACTACTAGGTTCTGTTCTGGGACCATTGCTCTGCTTGATCTATGTGAGTGATTTACCTTAAGGATTGGACTCCTGCCTAAATGGGTTTATGGACAATGCCAAGTCATAAGGAAAGTAAAACATAAGGAGTGACTAAACTTACAAGAGAACCTAGACAAGCTCCAAAGTTGGTTGGATATGTTTGATGAAATTCAACCTGAGTAGCTGCAAGTACTGGAAAATGCATGGAAGAGAGTGAAATAAGGTCTTGATATAAACATTATAGAGGGTGTTCCAAAAAATGTACTCACTTTTTGACACCTTATAACTCATCACTGAATTTTTTTTCTTTTTTCAGGGTCAATTGGATCTGAAAACAGAAATAAATTCAGTGAGTTATAGGGTGTCAAAAAGTGAGTAAATCTTTTGGGGGACACCCTGTCTTGTAAGATATAAACTGGAATCTGTATGTAAGAGGGGCTTGAGAGTTGATGTCCCTGTCACCAAAGTCCCATCTCTGGAGAGTAGTACAGGAGACAAACTGTCTGCTGGCAAATACTGTATTACGTTTGCATTCAAGTAAATGGATAAGGAAATATTCAGCAAGCTGGTCACATCCAGTTAGGCCAAAACGAGAATATGCTTGTCAAGTTTGGCCAGTGCACTTAACTCTTGATCAATTGGTGACTTGCAAAAAGTTGATCACAGTATGGTCAAAAACAGTCTTCGAATTTTTTGTTTCTTATCATAAAATGAAAAAAAGCTAACATACCTTATATGGCCATGGCATAACAATGAAGTTACCACACAAAACCTAATGGGGAATGGCGGAGAAATTTAGGAGGGTTTCTGGAGGATATGCACCATTCAAATCTTGTTTCCATTATAAAATGTAAGAATTAATTATGAAAGCAAGGGATAGGTACAAAAAGAAAGACATCATATTTCATGAATATGACAGACAAAGGCCATTTTTTCATCTGTTCCAGGCACTACCTTGCAAATGGGGGAAATAGTGAACATGAAAAAAAAAAAAAAGAAAAAACAAACAAACACTGCACATGTTACATGCAGGACATACATCAACTTTCAGCAATTGTTCTCAATGTGTCTGATGAAGGACCTTGCTGTGAAAAAGGAACTCCTGTCTGTCATGTTACTGAAGGAAAGAACTCATGGGCAAGAGACACTGATAGTTGCAAAACAATGTGATCTTATGGAGGCACAGTGCCATAACAAGATATGGGGCTCTGTCCATGCCTGAATCTGTGAATGGGTGATTTGGACCTTGTAAGTCTGATGAAAGCTTTCCCAGATTCTAGACATTTCACAATCATGAGTTGCAACTCATTAACTTTTAAGCCAAAAGGGCCCCAGCTCCCTAAAATACTGACTGGAAATTCTGGTTTTCATGCTTATCAAGAACTTTATGGACAGAGAATTGCCAATCAAGTTTGCTTACAATCTGATATAAAAGATATAAGTTAATTATCAAAACAATCAGCATTCAAAAGAAAAATCAGTACATCTTATAAATTCAACTGACCTTTGGCTCACTGAAGTAATTAATGGTAAAAGCTAAATGCTTAAGTCTGTTCACAGGCTTGCCTAAATGATATGATTCACTGTTGTCTGAAACAAATGCATGGGTGCAATATGCACTAAACTTACTCATTTTTCCAACAGATATGTATGTAACGTCAACAAAAAATAACAGCTAAAAGGTCACAGACTGAGCTTTTTGCTAAGCTAGCATTTTTTCCTAATAATGGAGAATGCACTGAAATATGCAATGAAATACATATTATAAATGTTCCACACTGGTCTTACTTTCACATATCACGATTGAGATACTGCACTGACATCTGCAATAAAATACAAATCATAGATCTCCCACACAGGTCTTACTTTCATATATCATGATTAAAATGTAATCCTTCATTCATAACATATAAAATATGGCTAACAAAGGGGTTAACTGATATCTAATACATGTATCCAACTATTCTACATACGTTAGTATGAACAAAAATTAAAACCAATACAATGTATGACTTAGATTACTATCATATATTCTTTAAATGTAATGTGTAAGATAAAGGAGGTATACGGATAACAGTATAGAAAATTACTTCAATGATGAGATGCATAAAAATCCTAAATGAAATTTTGTCTGATATTTGTCAAATGAACGGACAAATTTCTTCTTTATAGCATGATCAGTGACACAGTCAACCTAATAAAAAGAAGTGACGGGAGATACTCGTCATATACAATGACTGGTAACAATGAGTCAAGAGGATGTTAACTCATATATGATGGGTTACTTGCAAAACGTTGAAATGTTAATCTCAATATGGATAAAAAACAAGGTCTTCAAACTCTCTGTTTCCCATTATAAAATGGAAGAAATACTAGTAAAATAACATATATAAAAATAGTGGGTTATCATACCTTTTATGGCCATGGTATAATGCTATGCTAATGTGTAGGGCCCCTATGAGAGTAATTGAGAAATGGAGGAGGAGGAGGATTTTAGAGGGTGTGCATTATTGAAATTATGTTTCACATCATAAAATGCATGTAAAAGTAAAGATAGTCAGCCATCAACTGGGGAAGTATATTACTACCTGCCTGGGTATCAGGAGGGTTAGTGATGGCAGCATAGTGAGCCAGCACTTCAGTGGTTGTCAAGTGGCTCATCCACATGTGGACTGCTGGCATTCTATCAACAAACTTACAATTTCTCCTTGTCACATGTAACACTTGACATCACTTAACTCATACAACTCATTCTTTGTGACAGGATTTTCCTGTGGCGAGTGCTATGCACTAACCCTGCCTTCTGCATAATGATTAGAACAACAGACAGAATTACTGGGTAGGAGTATTAGGTAGAAGTAGTAAGTACAAACATGAAGCAGGAGCATTATACAGAAGTAGTGAGTTGGAACATTACGCTTGAATGTTAGATAGACACATTAGACAGAGGCAGTCGGTAATAACACTAGGCAGCCGCTTCCGAAACACTTCACTGAAGTTGCCTTCTGCCAGTGGCCTGTTAAGGGTGAGGTACTAAAGGATAAGAAGTGGCACTAGAGTTCACTAACTATGGAGATTCTCTTGCCTTGGCCATCCCCTTGAGGGAGTTTCTGGAGGAAACGGGCATCAAAGATAAAGATATCTAGATAGATAGGAGATACACAGATATCTAAGATATATAGATAGATAAAAGAATGATATAGACAAAAAGTGACAACATATCTCATATGTCCATGATATAGCAAAGAGGTTCATGCAAAGCTACCTATGGAGAGTGTTGGCGAAATGATACAGGAGGGTGTGCATCACAGTCTGAGTCATCACTGAGTTGCAAATAATGCTGCCTGCACATGACAGAAATCAACAACAAACCCAGTAACCATGCAAATATCATGATACTGGCACACATTTAAAGAAAACCATGAAGATCAGCTTTTTAATATGCCCCAATCAGTGAGCTATGTACAACTCCCGCCACTTAAGAGTTAACTAAGAAATGCATCTCATCAAAAGACTCATCAACAGCACCTCTATATCTATACATTACATTCAACATTTACCTTTTGGCAAGCTTTACCTTGGGATAATAATTTCCAATTAATAACATTCATATCATCATTGTGAATGTAAAGCATTGATAAAACTATACCTGTTATTTTGTTCCAAAAGGTGAAACTGGTACTAAATATAATATGATTTCTAATACATTATAATCCCTCAGCTCTGTTTACTTGTCTTCTACGATATCAAACATGTTAATAAATATACACACAGAAATACAAAATCAGATTAGTATTATCAAACTAATACACTGTGATGTAGAATTTAAAGAGGCTGCAGTAGTCAACAACTTCAGTCTTAGTCAGAAATCTCCATAAGCATTCTTGGCACTGAAAATCAAATAATCTAAGAAAATTGAAGAGAGTGTGGGTCCTTTGCTATGATTCTTTTCAATGTTATTAATAAAACCTGAGATTATGATACTGTATCAATAGTCTAGTGACATAAGACTCTACCAGAATGTACAAATTAGATGAGCATTTCCAATCTGCTTTGCACATTCTTGACTGCTGAGCCAGTAATCTAATACATACGTAATACCATCACCACAACCAGTATTAAAACTATTAGCACCAATCACAAAACGTTCACTATCATCACCATCACCTTTTCCACCACCATCTCCCAGGCATGCTAAAAAGAACTCACTCTCTGCTAACCTGGAGCTTAATGTTCTCAATCTGCTCATGAACAACACCCGCATCACGTGGGAAGGAAGAGTGTATTAGTATCCTGCAATCCTCCTCTTTCTCTCAGATTATAGTATAATACCATAAGCTAGTTGAACCTAAGATGGAGTTTAAATACATCTATGGCTCACATTATTCAAATATGAATGTCACCTAGATGAAAAAAAAAAATATATATATATATGTATGTAAAATCTAACCCATGGTATAAGAACTTAATTACACTGAAGTTGAGCCTAATGTGAACTCCATCAAAAGCCTCTACACATGATTAGGTATATTAAACAAAGTTTCAATGAAGCCCAATTTTTATGTAAGGAAATGACCCACACAGAAACTGCCTAAGCTGATCACAGGGCCAAAGTGTTTGAGATAACTTTAGAGCTGAATACAGCATTAGTGAGATCTGTTAAGTTCTTTACTGCCTGTGGTGATCAAATATATAAGATTTTCATTAAACTGACAGCTAACAGTTTATTGCAGTACACTAACCCTTGGACAATAAAAATATGTTAAAATACAAATCTGGTGTTACAAGGGAAAAGATTTTACCAATTTACATTGATTATGCATGATTCAAAACTCACAGGTTAAGTGTTCAACTTGCCTAAGAGCAATTAAGACTTGCTAGCCAGGTCCTTTCAAATAAAGAAAACAGATCACACGCAGATGCATGGTTGGCCTGTATGTCTGTGTTGGCATAGTGTTTTGCATGTTCTCCCTGCTCCCCATTAAGCACGCTTCAATTACATGTTTGCAGACATAACATACTGCACTAATTCCATCACTACATCCACCCACACAAGTAAGAGGCCCATGGTTCACCTGATGGTGTAAAATTTCTGAAGAAGTTGGATATTTTGTTTTCTCTAAAGTTTAAGGAGAAAAAATTAAGGCTGATGGATGAGGGCAAGTCATCATTTGCTCAACTTGCCAAGATAAATAAGGTGATTAAGTTAACAATGTGGATTATCTAGAAAAATGAAGGATGCATTAAGCAGTTACAACTCACCACTTGTTTCAAGACTACTTAAGGCAGCAAATCACATAAAAATCAAGAAAGCCCATATCTTTACATGGAAGACTAGGATATAAAAGGTAGCTCGCTGTGTCCGATCATCTCAAAAGATGAACCTCCTCCTTCACCCCTAGTAACAGCTCTGGTACTATGTTTCCAAAAACCCTTATTTCTTTTGTTTGTTTTGAGTTCTGAGATTAACTGAGAACTCATATTGTTGGTTATTTTCTCAAGAGTCTGAAGAGATCAGGAACAATAAATTTTTCCATTCACTCTTTAATAGCAACATACACAAAAACAAGATACACAGAGTTTACAGGAATCTAATCCCATGTATTATCCCGGGATTAGTGTACAGTCACTAAGATACATTAAAGCTCAAACACTCGGGCTGAAATTTCCTTATCATTGGAAGCTAGACCGATTTATCAATTATGAAGCAAGTGTTATTAAAAGCAGAACTAATGAGAATTTCATGGTGCATTTGAAACAGTTATTTTGGAAGCACAGTATTTTCTAACATAATGATCTGGCAAAAGTAGTAAAAGGTTCATAAAACAATAAAATTTTTCCATGAATCAATACTGGTATCATAAAATTCAGCAAAACACATACACATACACTAATAGACACACACTCAAACAAAAAAATCTAGCATTAAGAATCATGTACAACCTGTAAACAGCTGTGGTTTCAGTGAATTACACTTAACAGCTAGAAAATGGATGTGAGCCAATGTGGCTTCTCTTAGTCTGTTCCTGGCACTACCTCGCTACTGTGGGAAATGGCGATCAAGTTTGAAAAAAAAAACATTATCTGAAACAAGAATAGCTCTACTTGGCAAAGATGCTCCGACAAACTGAAGGACAAACAAAACCTAACTACATCTGGCTGACACCACATATATGTATGTATACGAGCAGTAAAACTCCATGTCCCTGGCCACAATGGTGAAATATAAAAATCAGTAAGGTACACTTGAGTATTGCAGATCCAGTAATTAGCCTTCTCAAATAATAAGTGAATAAAAACTCCTCACAAAAGACTATTATATTTTGCAAACCCTTCCTCTCTCCCTCAGTTATTGGTGAATGTATTAAAGACAGGGACTTAACATCAGCAAGATACTAACTCTGAAAGAGCTGAAATTATAAGGTTCAAGTTTAGCACTATATTCTTAAGCATTATATAGCACATACTTCATTATTCAAATGTAGCAGTAGAAGCCTTACTAATTAGAGTATAAATGCACATTTGTATCATCACTGACCATGGTATCTCCATTAGGAACATGATGCTTAAAGTCAGCTATCGATGACATAAGGTAAGGAATGCGATTGTCAAGAACATCCGTTAATGCCTCTTGAGCCAACTGCCGAAAACACAGGATAACACCAATGATCTGCATGCGTGACAAGACACTATCCACCTCTGTAATCAGACAGCCTATACAGTAAAAACAACAGGCTCATGACAACAACAAAAATCATTCAAAATATTATCCATTCTTTCTAAGGCCAGGTTCTATAAAATGTCTCTAGAATTATCTAAGTAGCTTTTGTAGCCAACAACAATGCTACAGAAGATGAAGTATTCTACTCCAACGTATGATTCTTTTGTTTGGTTACAGTCAAGACTGCACTCCACCTGGCAGCTAGGCATACATTCTTTAACCTCGTACATCAAAGATTACTAAATTCCTTTTTTTTTGTGGATGAGAGAGCTTGGGAAGTGAGTCAGTCGTTGTTCGCTGATGATACAGTGCTGGTGGCTGATTTGGGTGAGAAACTGTAGAAGCTGGTGACTGAGTTTGGTAAAGTGTGTGAAAGAATAAAGCTGAGAGTAAATGTGAATAAGAGCAAGGTTATTAGGTACAGTAGGGTTGAGGGACAAGTCAATTGGGAGGTAAGTTTGAATGAAGAAAAACTGGAGGAAGTGAGGTGTTTTAGATATCTGGGAGAGGATTTGGCAGTGGATGGAACCATGGAAGCAGAAGTGAATCATAGGGTGGGGGAGGGGGTGAAAGTTCTAGGAGCGTTGCAGAATGTGTGGAAGTCGAGAACATTATCTTCGAAAGCAAAAATGGGTATGTTTGAAGGAATAGTGGCTCCAACAATGTTATGTGGTTGCGAGGCGTGGGCTATAGATAGAGTTGTACGGAGGATGGACATGCTGGAAATGAGATGTTTGAGGACAATATGTGGTGTGAGGTGGTTTGATCAAGTAAGTAATGAAAGGGTAAGAGAGATGTGTGGTAATAAAAAGAGTGTGGTTGAGAGAGCAGAAGAGGGTGTTTTGAAATGGTTTGGTCACATGGAGAGAATGAGCAAGGAAAGATCGACAAAGAGGATGTATGTCAAAGGTGGAGGGAATGAGGAGAAGTGGAAGACCAAATTGGAGGTGGAAAGATGGAGTGAAAAAGATTTTGAGTGATCGGGGCCTGAACATGCAGGAGGGTGAAAGGCATGCAAGGAATAGAGTGCATTGCAATGATGTGGTATACCGAGGTCGATGTGCTGTCAATGGATTGAACCAGGGCATGTGAAGTGTCTGGGGTAAACCATGGAAAGTTTTGTGGGGCCTGGCTGTGGAAAGGGAGCTGTGGTTTCGGTGCATTATACATGACAGCTAGAGACTGAGTGTGAACGAATGTGGCCTTTGTTTGTCTTTTCCTAGTGCTACCTTGCGCACATGCGGGGGAAGGGGGTTGTCATTTCATGTGTGGCAGGGTGGCGACGGGAATGAATAAGAGCAGACAGTTTGAATTATGTACATGTGTATATATGTATATGTCTGTGTGTGTATATATATATATATGTATTCGTTGAGATGTATAGGTACGTATATGTGCATGTGTGGATGTGCATGCATATACATGTGTATGTGGGTGGGTTGGGCCATTCTTTCGTCTGTTTCCTTGCGCTATCTCGCTAACACGGGAGACAGTGACAAAGTATAATATATACAAATAAATAATTTTGCATATGATAGAGTTCATAGAGATGCTCTGTGGAAGGTATTAAGAATATCTGGTGTGGGAGGCAAGTTGTTAGAAGCAGTGAAAAGTTTTTATTGAGGATGTAAGGCATGTGTACGTGTAGTAAGAGAGGAAAGTGATTGGTTCTCAGTGAATGTAGGTTTGCGGCAGGGGTGTGTGATGCCTCCATGGTTGTTTAATTTGTTTATGGATGGGGTTGTTAGGGAGGTGAATGCATGAGTTGTGGAAAGAGGGGCAAGTATGAAGTCTGTTGGGGATGAGAGGGCTTGGGAAGTGAGTCAGTTGTTGTTCGCTGATGATACAGCGCTGGTGGCTGATTCATGTGAGAAACTGCAGAAGCTGGTAAGGGTAAGAGAGATGTGTGGAAATAAAAAGAGCGTGGTTGAGAGAGCAGAAGAGGGTGTTTTGAAATGGTTTGGGCACATGGAGAGAATGAGTGAGGAAAGATTGACCAAGAGGATATATGTGTCGGAGGTGGAGGGAACGAGGAGAAGTGGGAGACCAAATTGGAGGTGGAAAGATGGAGTGAAAAAGATTTTGTGTGATTGGGGCCTGAATATGCAGGAGGGTGAAAGGAGGGCAAGGAATAGAGTGAATTGGATCGATGTGGTATACCGGGGTTGACGTGCTGTCAGTGGATTGAATCAGGGCATGTGAAGCGTCTGGGGTAAACCATGGAAAGCTGTGTAGGTATGTATATTTGCGTGTGTGGACGTATGTATATACATGTGTATGGGGGTGGGTTGGGCCATTTCTTTCATCTGTTTCCTTGCGCTACCTCACATACGCGGGAGACAGCGACAAAGCAAAAAAAAAAAAAAAAAAAAAAAAAAAAAAAAAAAAATTTGCTATTTATCTATTCCCTTACATCTTTCTTTTTTCATCACTTTCTACTTCATCATTTCTATTTTTTCCCTTCAGGAGTATTCAAATAAGAGTTAACTGCAGTTATAAGCTTAATGGTTTGCCATATGGAGTGCATCCAGATTGTATCATATCACCTTGATTATTCAATGCTTTTTATGTAAGGAACATTAAGATGAAAGTAAATTCTGGCCAAAGTGGGTACTAACGAATCATGACCAACAAAATATAAGTTACCAAAATTGCTGCATGGATATGATGCTGACCTATTGGTTGAGTAATTACTATGATTAAACCTGCTGTAATATAATAAAACATACTAATCTGATAAGTGATACAATGTCTTTTCTACATACGTTGTAATTTCTTGAACAGCTCCTTCATCTGGTCAGGTTTGTCAAAATTTGTTCTCATGGAAAGCAAGACTTCCTTGTTCAGCATCACAAGTTTCTGGAAAAAAGAATTGTGTTTACACCTGTGGGTAAGCTTTTTCTGCCAGCATAATCACTTACTACTTCAGCATTTGTCAGAAAAAACTGGAAGTTCCAATAAGAAAAATGAGAGAATATGATATTTCATTTGTATAAATTCAAACATACCCAAAGGTAATGGCAATGTCTGACCTCAAGTCTGCTCACCTACATGCTATCAGTCTCTAATAGACAAAACTTCAAATTATCTATCTATCTATACCTCTGATACCCATTACCTTTGGCAAAAGAGTCTCTAAGACTGATAACTCCAGTGCCGCTTCTTAGCCTTTACTGCCTCACCCTTAACAGGCCACTGACAGAGAGCAACTCCAGCACAGCATTTTCAAAGGCTCCTTCATACTGTTCCTACCAACTACTTCTGCCTAATATCTCTCTATCTATCTATATCTTTGATGCCTATTCCCTTCAAGAACTCCCGCATGGGGGTGGCCACAGCAATAGAGACTCAATTACTTGTGAACTCCTCTGCTGCTTCTTAGCCTTTAAAGCCACACCCTTGACAGGCCACTGGAAAAGGGCCAGTCTAGCACAGTGCTTGCAGAGGCTCCTACCTAATGTTCCTACTGACTACTACCTAATGTTCCTACCTTCTACTTCTACCTAATGTTTCTACCTACTACTTTTATCTATTGCTCCTACCATTTTGCCAAAAGGCAGGGTTAGCACACAGTACTAACCACAAGAAATCTAGAGTTACGAAGAATGAGCTGTGGGAATTAAGCGATGTCAAGTGTTGTGTATGACAAGAGAGAGATTTTGTACATTTGTGGACAGAACGCCAGCAGGCCACATGTAGATGTGTCTACCTAATGTTCCTACCCAATGTTCTAACCTACTACTACCACCTAATATTCTCAGCTAATGTTCCTACCTACTACTTCTACCTAATCCCCCTGTCTAATGGTCCTACCTACCACTTCTATCTGCTGCTCCTCCAATTTTGCCAAAAGGCAGCACTAACACATATCACTCACAGCAGGAAAATCTAAAGTAGAGAAGAATAAGTTGAGTTAAGTGCATCATGTGTTATGTGGTTACAAAGCCCATGGAAAAATCTGGGGATAGGGAGTGATAATCACCTGAGCAAAACAATATTTAACAACACATCAAATCCTTGGTGCTAACAGCTCACACTTGGAGTCATAAAGTTAATGGAAACAAAAGGATTTTATACCTTCAACTCCTGGACTTGGTTAGCAATGTGCCACATCAGGTTTTCATTTAGTGCTTTCATGCCATATGGACCTATCAGTTCTGCCAGTGCTCTAAGTTCATTTATGTCTGAAAATTCTTCAGCAGCAAAGGGCTGGGCTCCCTCAGCAGTGAGAGAAACAAAGGCTCGCTGATTGTTAGAGAAGACAATATGGCCTGCACTGACACGTCGAAGTAGAACTTCTGAGTACCTGAAAAGCAAATATATTTCTGTTATGCCCTCTATATACAAAGAGTTGGATATCATAAAAAATCTATCTTAAAGTATGAGAGCCTCCTTTATATACCTTCAAAGAATGTAAACTGTGATTCCATTAGCCTAATATCTACTAACCCTCAAGTTATGGCACACCATCTTGTATATCAGTAATTTCATCCAACCAAGTGGTAGCCTTGCTGTAGGCAGTAAAGAAGCAGGCCCTTTAGCTATATGAATATACTGAGAAAGAAAAAGAACTATTATCATGAGTGACCTGGCTAGCAACAGTGTTTCTGCGTTTATGTTAAATAACTACATAAAAAGATTTATCTCAAATTTTCAAATGGCTTTCTGTTCAGGAAAATGAACTATTGCGACACAAAGGAAGGAAGCATCCATTTCATTTTGGTTTCTATGTACAGACATACTGACATCTCAAATAATATCTTCATCATTATTATATTTAATCGCTGTTTCCCACGTCAGAGGTAGTGCCAGGAAACAGATGGATAATGGCCCATCCACTCATATTCGCAATACATATACATAAATGCCCATACAAGCATATATATATATATATATATATATATATATATATATGTCTCCCGCGTTTGCGAGGTAGCGCAAGGAAACAGACGAAAGAAATGGCCCAACCAATCCCCATACACATGTATATACATACGTCCATACACGCAAAATATACATACCTACACAGCTTTCCATGGTTTACCCCAGACGCTTCACATGCCCTGATTCAATCCACTGACAGCACGTCAACCCCGGTATACCACATTGATCCAATTCACTCTATTCCTTGCCCTCCTTTCACCCTCCTGCATGTTCAGGCCCCGATCACACAAAATCTTTTTCACTCCATCTTTCCACCTCCAATTTGGTCTCCCACTTCTCGTTCCCTCCACCTCTGACACATATATCCTCTTGGTCAATCTTTCCTCACTCATTCTCTCCATGTGCCCAAACCATTTCAAAACACCCTCTTCTGCTCTCTCAACCACGCTCTTTTTATTTCCACACATCTCTCTTACCCTTACGTTACTTACTCGATCAAACCACCTCACACCACACATTGTCCTCAAACATCTCATTTCCAGCACATCCATCCTCCTGCGCACAACTCTCTCCATAGCCCACGCCTCGCAACCATACAACATTGTTGGAACCACTATTCCTTCAAACATACCCATTTTTGCTTTCCGAGATAATGTTCTCGACTTCCACACAGGGAAGTGAGTCAGTTGTTGTTCGCTGATGATACAGCGCTGGTGGCTGATTCATGTGAGAAACTGCAGAAGCTGGTGACTGAGTTTGGTAAAGTGTGTGAAAGAAGAAAGTTAAGAGTAAATGTGAATAAGAGCAAGGTTATTAGGTACAATAGGGTTGAGGGTCAAGTCAATTGGGAGGTGAGTTTGAATGGAGAAAAACTGGAGGAAGTGAAGTGTTTTAGATATCTGGGAGTGGATCTGGCAGCGGATGGAACCATGGAAGCGGAAGTGGATCATAGGGTGGGGGAGGGGGCGAAAATTCTGGGAGCCTTGAAGAATGTGTGGAAGTCGAGAACATTATCTCGGAAAGCAAAAATGGGTATGTTTGAAGGAATAGTGGTTCCAACAATGTTGTATGGTTGCGAGGTGTGGGCTATGGATAAAGTTGTGCGCAGGAGGATGGATGTGCTGGAAATGAGATGTTTGAGGACAATGTGTGGTGTGAGGTGGTTTGATCGAGTAAGTAACGTAAGGGTAAGAGAGATGTGTGGAAATAAAAAGAGCGTGGTTGAGAGAGCAGAAGAGGGTGTTTTGAAATGGTTCGGGCACATGGAGAGAATGAGTGAGGAAAGATTGACCAAGAGAATATATGTGTCGGAGGTGGAGGGAACGAGGAGAAGAGGGAGACCAAATTGGAGGTGGAAAGATGGAGTGAAAAAGATTTTGTGTGATTGGGGCCTGAACATGCAGGGGGGTGAAAGGAGGGCAAGGAATAGAGTGAATTGGAGCGATGTGGTATACCGGGGTTGACGTGCTGTCAGTGGAGTGAATCAAGGCATGTGAAGCGACTGGGGTAAACCATGGAAAGCTGTGTAGGTATGTATATTTGCGTGTGTGGACGTATGTATATACATGTGTATGGGGGGGGTTGGGCCATTTCTTTCGTCTGTTTCCTTGCGCTACCTCGCAAACGCGGGAGACCGCGGCAAAAAAAAAAAAAAAAAAAAAAAAATTCCCAGGAATACTCAACAAACTTATACCTCTGTAATTTGAGCACTCACTCTTATCCCCTTTGCCTTTGTACAATGGCACTATGCACGCATTCCGCCAATCCTCAGGCACCTCACCATGAGTCATACATACATTAAATAACCTTACCAACCAGTCAATAATACAGTCACCCCCTTTTTTAATAAATTCCACTGCAATACCATCCAAACCTGCTGCCTTGCCGGCTTTCATCTTCCGCAAAGCTTTTACTATATATATATATATATATATATATATATATATATATATATATATATATATATATATATATATATATTTTATTTATTTTTATTATACTTTGTCGCTGTCTCCCGCGTTTGCGAGGTAGCGCAAGGAAACAGACGAAAGAAATGGCCCAACCCCCCCCATACACATGTATATACATACGTCCACACACACAAATATACATACCTACACAGCTTTCCATGGTTTACCCCAGACGCTTCACATGCCCTGCTTCAATCCACTGACAGCACGTCAACCCCGGTATACCACATCGCTCCAATTCACTCTATTCCTTGCCCTCCTTTCACCCTCCTGCATGTTCAGGCCCCGATCACACAAAATCATTTTCACTCCATCTTTCCACCTCCAATTTGGTCTCCCTCTTCTCCTTGTTCCCTCCACCTCCGACACATATATCCTCTTGGTCAATCTTTCCTCACTCATCCTCTCCATGTGCCCAAACCACTTCAAAACACCCTCTTCTGCTCTCTCAACCACGCTCTTTTTATTTCCACACATCTCTCTTACCCTTTCATTACTTACTCAATCAAACCAACTCACACCACATATTGTTCTCAAACATCTCATTTCCAGCACGTCCACCCTCCTCCGCACAACTCTATAGCCCACACCTCGCAACCATATAACACTGTTGGGACCACTATTCCTTCAAACATACCCATTTTTGCTTTCCAAGATAACGTCCTCGACTTCCATACATTTTTCAACGCTCCCTGAACTTTTGCCCCCTCCCCAACCCTATGATTCACTTCCGCTTCCATGGTTCCATCCGCTGCCAAATCCATTCCCTGATATCTAAAACACTTCACTTCCAGTTCTCCTCCATTCAAACTTACCTCCCAACTGACTTGTCCCTCAACCCTACTGTACCTAATATCCTTGCTTTTATTCACATTTACTCTTAGCTTTCTTCTTTCACACACTTTACCAAACTCAGTCACCAGCTTCTGCAGTTTCTCATCCGAATCAGCCACCAGCGCTGTATCATCAGCGAACAACAACTGACTCACTTCCCAAGGTCTCTCACCCACAACAGACTGCATACTTGCCCCTTTCCAAAACTCTTACTTCCCATGTATTTCCTGCATGTCACAGAAGGCGACTAAAAGGGGAGGGAGCGGGGGGCTGGAAATCCTCCCCTCTCATTTTTGATTTTCCAAAAGAAGGAACAAAGAAGGGGGCCAAGTGAGGGTTTCCCTCAAAGGCTCAGTTGTCCGTTCCTAACGCTACCTTGCTGGTGTGGGAAATGGCAAATAGTACGAAAAAAGAAAAAAAAAATATATATATGCATTGAAACCACAGCTCCCTATCCACATCCAGGCCCCACATGTGTATACTTTTATCTATACCAACAGCTATTCCTGCTTTAATGCAGTAGTGTCAAGGACAAATTAACAATATCTTCATCTATGCACATCCCATCTCAGGCCATCATGTTTAACAGGTTGGAGCCAGAGATTACCATAAAAAGCTATACCCCACCCACATCCTACTCCATGGTGTCACAAGTTAGAGTGTATCCAAGAAAATTTACTCTACTATGTCTGTGACCACACAGGTATGAGAGGGACTGGTAGACTACCAATGCTAGATCTTAATCTTCACAATCTAGCCTGGATGTTGAGTATATTATATATGATACACAAATTAGAAAAAGTCATCATAAACTGCTCAAGTTTAAGAATGTGAAAAAGATTTTGAGCACTTGGGGCCTGAACAAGCAGGAGGGTGTATTCTTATTACACATTTTCAACACAGCTCTCTCTTGTTGGTTCATGGCTAAGTTATATACCAAAATTTACTTTTAGCCGGAAAATTTCTGAGGAGCAGATGTGAGCAAGTGGGGTCACTGTTCATCTGTACCTGGCAACAGCATCTTAAGGCAGGATGTGGGAACAAGTAACTCCATAATTTTGATTTTTACTTACTTTCTACATCCATCAATATCTTCAAGATATATGCACTAAAGTATGTTATACACTAAAAAGAGAGGACTCTGTACCATGAGTTGTAGTGTGCAGTGATGGTCTTTTCTCCATGGCTGTCCTGAAGCTGAGTCTGCTGCAGGAGGACATTGTTGAATACTCTAGTGATGTCGATGTGCACTGTGGTAAATTGCAATAATATAAGAACATATCACTTAGAGCTTCCTTTAATTCTTTCACTCTTTTATAACTGCACTGGTACTCCAATATAAATATACACACAAGAATATATAAATATGTGATCAGCTGTATGGGAGAGTGGTGAATAGGTAGTAGCGGTATGCACAGACCATCAAATTGGGCAGGAGCAATGTGGCTTAAGAAGTGGTGGATGATAGGTGGACCATGTGTTTACTTTGAAAGTTTGTGAGAGAAATCCTTGGAGAAAGATAGGGATTTGTATGAAATATTTACAGCTCTGCAGAAAGCATAATAAAATGACAATAAAATGACAGAGATATATTGTAAAAGGTGAGTTTGAATGGAGAAAAACTGGAGGAAGTGAAGTGTTTTAGATATCTGGGAGTGGATCTGTCAGCGGATGGAACCATGGAAGCGGAAGTGGATCATAGGGTGGGGGAGGGGGCAAAAATTTTGGGAGCCTTGAAAAATGTGTGGAAGTCGAGAACATTATCCCGGAAAGCAAAAATGGGTATGTTTGAAGGAATAGTGGTTCCAACAATGTTGTATGGTTGCGAGGCGTGGGCTATGGATAGAGTTGTGCGCAGGAGGATGGATGTGCTGGAAATGAGATGTTTGAGGACAATGTGTGGTGTGAGGTGGTTTGATCGAGTAAGTAACGTAAGGGTAAGAGAGATGTGTGGAAATAAAAAGAGCGTGGTTGAGAGAGCAGAAGAGGGTGTTTTGAAGTGGTTTGGGCACATGGAGAGAATGAGTGAGGAAAGATTGACCAAGAGGATATATGTGTCGGAGGTGGAGGGAACGAGGAGAAGAGGGAGACCAAATTGGAGGTGGAAAGATGGAGTGAAAAGGATTTTGTGTGATCGGGGCCTGAACATGCAGGAGGGTGAAAGGAGGGCAAGGAATAGAGTGAATTGGAGCGATGTGGTATACAGGGGTTGACGTGCTGTCAGTGGATTGAATCAAGGCATGTGAAGCGTCCGGGGTAAACCATGGAAAGCTGTGTAGGTATGTATGTTTGCATGTGTGGACGTATGTATGTACATGTGTATGGGGGGGGTTGGGCCATTTCTTTCGTCTGTTTCCTTGCGCTACCTCGCAAACGCGGGAGACAGCGACGAGGTATAAAAAAAAAAAAAAAAAAAAAAAAAAAAAATATAAGTGTGAGATGAAAGCCTCTATAGGTAGAGGGCTTTTTTTATCAGGAAAATAAAGCATGAGAGCAAGAAGAAAGGTGGAAGGTGAGCAGTTCTAAGTAAGTGCAAGTCTGAATACTGGTGTGTGATGTCACCACAAATGTTTAATCTGTTTATGGCCTGGGTAGTGAGGGTCAGATCTACAGTATGCTGACAGCAAGGGAAACTGAGAGGTGAGTCAGCTACTTTTTACTGATGACAGAGCTCTAGTGGCAGAATCAAGTACAAAACTACACGAGGCCCCCATCTCTTGAACATTCTGTACTATCAATACAATACAATGTCCCCTCAATCTTCTCTCATCCAAGGTAGGCTGTTTCCTGTGGGATGGGGTGGTGCTGGGAATGGATATATGGCTGTGTATGTGTATGTATATATGTATATGTATATGTATGTATGTATATGTATTGTATGTGTATGGGTGTGTATGTATGCATGTGTATACGAATGGATGGGTCTTTTTTCATCTTTTTCCTGGCACTACCTTGCTGATGCAGGAAACAGTGATCAAGTAAAATAAAATATAATAGATAATATAATTCAGTTATAAAACTCTTTCCCCTCCTCTGGACATTCTCTAATAGCTCTTTGTGCATCTTTAGTTGTGGTGACTAAACCCGAGAACCATATTTTGTTTTTGGCCATAAGCAGGTTATGAACAGCCTGGTAAATATACCCTTATCCATATACTTGAAAGCTGTTCTGATATTTGCCAGCAGACAATCTATCTTCTTTACTATCCTCCTAATGTAGGACTCTGGTGACAGGTTAAAGATGATTGACTCCCAAAACCCTCTCACAAACAGAATCCTGGAGCATATTTCCTGTTAGATAATATCTGTCCTAAGGTCTCCTTTCACTGTGTCCCACCCTTGAATCTACCTTCAGCACTGTGTCATCAGTAAATAAGAATAAATAAAAAAAGAAAAAAAATCATAAGTAATGTACTTCTGCTGTAATTTCAGGTTTAAATGACATATGTAATTTTTTTTGTCCAAAATGTTGTAACTGAGTCAACTAAATACAAAGATACTCATAAAAATTCCAAAATCTACAGAAAGGTGTAAACTGTAAAGTAAACTCATCAAAATTACATACCATAATATTCAACTGTCTGTAGAACACTCATATAAGTTTTGACACTAGCTACAAGCTCAGAAGGTTTAGCAATCTCATTAGTGTCAGGATTGTGCATGACCATGCCCACAAGAGCCCTAGTGAACCTGAAAAAGATAATTCACTGAAAATACTCATACTTCTGAAAATCCAAAGTACCCATAACAGCTTGCACCTAAATAACAGTGCATCTAAAGAATAATGTTTTTGTGAATGGAATATTCTTTTATTTGTTGAACCGCAGGTTCTTACATTAAAACAGTTTACAGAAAATGTTCTTAACTTGCTACCCTTAATTACACCCAAAATTTGCATTACTACTGAGTAGAAATGTGTTAACATGGTCCTAGCTGAATATTATGACTTAAATCTGCTATAACATAGATCACAAAAGGAGTAAATGCAGTAACAAATGGAAAATAGCACCTATAATTCTAATTAACATGGACTGCAAAGGTGTTAGCATTCCCAGATAGAAAACCTGAATGTTTTTTTTATAGTTTAACACAAATAGAGCACATTTCAGTGTGCATCTTTTAACTTTTGGTTCTTAATCCCCTCTTCAATATACAAATACATGATGCAAGTTAACACACCTCTTGGTGGTCCTTATCTTGTGTTAATATGTGACAATGCTGTATCTACATAGATATCCTATTTGATAAAGGACTAATATAAATAGATTATCATAAAATACAACCATTTGTACAAGAGAAAACTGAGAGTAAATGTGAACAAAAGCTAGGGTAATAGGTTTAATAGTGCAGAGACATAACCTTATGTAACATTCATGTTAAGTAAAAACCACTCATTGAACATTAGAAAATAAACATCATCTAAACAGCTAACCAACCAAAAATGGCAAAAATGGCAAGAAACAATATTTTGAAATAGCTTTCAATTACCTTTGCTCAAGGTGTTGATACAGGTACTCACGAGGAGCAAAGGTATATTCCCACACCTGAATCTGGCTGCAGTAGTTTATAGCAAAACAGAGCTCTGTCAGTGCCATATGAAGTTTATCCATTCTGGAAAAATGAATGCAGAAAATCAATCTCAATATTCTACAAGCCCTTCCAGCTAAACATTATGAAAACCTATGAATGTTCTCATTCACATGCTTTTTGAGAATCTTAGGGTATTGTTTCTACTTACATCTGTCTCATATATATGCTCCATTTTCAACATTCAACAATCTTCATTTGTGTCTCCTCCCATTAAATTCACATGAATGTACTCTTTTAATTATCATACAAAAAATTTTGATATGATATTTACTCACTCAGTATTTACAATATCAATGTCTCCCTTCATAACATTTTCAAATCCCCACTCTATCATCTTAACTTATTCTGCATCCAAATCACAAGAAAACCAATTTGGACAACCCATCACTCAGTCACTGTACAAGTTCTGACCTATGTATCACTTCCTTGTACATATATATTTATCATCATCATCATTATCATTATCATCATTACTATCATAATACATAATTGCTGTTTCCCGCATCAGCTAGGTAGCGCCACGAGAGAGGAAGAATGGCCCATCCACTCATACACACACACATATATATCTGGGAGTAGATTTGGCAGCAGATGGAATCATGGAAGCGGAAGTGAATCATAGGGTGGGGGAGGGGGCGAAAGTTTTGGGAGCATTGAAAAATGTGTGGAAGTCGAGAACATTATCTTGGAAAGCAAAAATGGGTATGTTTGAAGGAAAAGGGGTTCCAACAATGTTATATGGTAGCGAGGTGTGGGCTATAGACAGAGTTGTGTGGAGGAGGGTGGATGTGCTGGAAATGATATGTCTGAGGACAATATGTGGTGTGAGGTGGTTTGATCGAGTAAGTAATGAAAGGGTAAGAGGGATGTGTGGTAATAAAAAGAGTGTGGTTGAGAGAGCAGAAGAGGGTGTTTTGAAATGGTTTGGGCACATGTATAGGTTGAAATGTATAGGTATGATACTATATGTGGGTGTGTGGATGTGTATGTATATACGTAAATATGTGGGTTGGTTGGGTTATTCTTTCATCTGTTTCCTTGCGCTTCCTCGCTAACACGGGAGACATTAATGAACATAAAAACCTACGTGGTCAGTTCCTCTCTGGTCTTCCTGTGGCTCTCATATCCTGGTCGCCCTTCTGTAGTGTCTTCTTTTTTCTTTTTCTTCTCTTTCTTTTTATGAATCAAGAGAGGAACTGTATGCTTTGGAAGGAGCTGCAAAAATTAAATAGAGTCTATGTTACAGTATCAAAATGGCACCAATACCTTCATAAACAGAATGCAAATGATGAATCAATAAGAACAAATTCTTCATACATAAAGACCTTGACAAACTTACAGAGATAAAAGGTTAAAAGATATTTATTAGGTAACAGGCCATATAGCCCCTGTCATCCATAAAAGCATAGCTATGAAGGATGAGAAAAGAGTGTCCCTTCCCTAACTGATGGATCATAGGTAACTTTCACACTGCTTCAAAATCTGGTTGTCTGCCACATATTCTCAAATTCTCTCTATCTTTCCAAGTTTAGTATCTTTTACATCTGTCCATACAACTTCTACCTTCCTACTTGTTTATTCTTGTATGGCAACAATTATCTTTTCACATATTCTTATTCCATAAACCTGGTGGCCTGTGCCACAAATGTAGTGCAACAAAGTACAGTGCTCCACACCACAATTGTGGCCCAATGTTTCCTGCCATCAGATTAAGTTTCCAAGGAGCAATGTCTGCTTCCTAAAACATTAGCCTCTCTCTCATCCTACTCATGCACACAAATAATAGTGGACATCAGATGTTACCAAATAAGGATTAAACACAAAACACTTTGTACTATCTGGAAAGTTGTACTCTTTTGACTTTCTATCAGTATACTACAAATAATAACACTTATCAATCATTTGTACTTAACTAATTGTAAACAATGGAGAAAGATTTCTAAACTAGTGATGCCCTGTCACCTGAACTTTCTAAGCCATCATGTAGCCTTTTCAACCTTTGTAAACTAACAGCATTCACTGTCACAGTTAGTGTATTCCAATTATCCACCATTCTACCCTTAAAAGAGTACTTCATAACACCTTTTCAGACTAACTTTTCACCCAGCTTTTTGTTATAGCCTCTGGTCATTCTGCTGCTGCACTTCTTAAAGAACTGTTTCTTATCAGCATCATCCAGCTGATTCTCAAATATACCCATTTTTTAGCAGATTTACTGGCAACTATCATCTTTACAGACTTCTCTCCTATCAGCATCGTTCAACCATCTTTTGGCTTTTCAATTTTCCATCTTCACATTTTCTAATCTTTTACCTGCAACTAATATACTTCCTTCTTTAGTTAATGAGCTTTTGCATTTCATTCTACAACAGTTTTCTTTCGTTTCTAAATACATGATTTCCTGTTTCCACAGTAAACACACACATACAGACACAAGATCTGCAACTTACTCCCTCCTTCATATTCTTTACATCCTAATATTTCTTTTGTAACATTTTCCTTTAATGCAAAACTACAGAAACAAACTATACAAATATTGTACACCTGGCAACTTTACCTTATCTGATAGGATGCACTGTTCATCACAAATGGTAGTAATTATATTTTTTGCTTCCTTTGCCATCTCTTCAAGAAACAAGTTGACCACAGACAAACTTCGTTCACGTATGTGGTAACGCTGCATAAAAATTTTGAAATTAAAAATTGCACTCACACATGAATTAGCATTTGAATATCATTTACAGATATTAAAATGTTCCCCTGGCTTTAATACAAATGCGCTAATGACCAGAAAAGTATGGTTTACTATTATCAACTTTTGACACAAAAATAAATAGGTCAGTCACAAATAAGAACTTAAGATATATATTCCTACCATTAGGGAGGTAATACTTCCTTCTACCATTAGTCAGGCAATAAACCTGCATATCACAAGCAAGAGAAGACAACTGATGTGTTTTTACACAAACTGAAATAACCATATATACAAACAGAATATAAAGAAAATAAATCAAAGCAATATCATAAGGATAAGAAGCTGAACTGGAGTTCACCAATTATGGAGACTACTGCCGTGGCCACTCCCATGAGGGTGTTCCCATAGGGTCCAGGCATCAGAGACAGAGATAGGTAAATAGAAAGCAGAGTATTTCTGGATCTAAGTGATGCAAAATGTGAGATGAAGCACACCTCCTGGAGGTTTAATAAAACCAGATGGGAGGTGTGGCTTTTTAAAAATGATGTCTTTAGTTGCGATGAGACTAAAAATTAAGTATAACTGTGTGAAGGAAATTTACAAAGAGATGATGGAAATGATAAAATAATATCTCTATACAGAAAAACTCATCATCTAATCTACACTCAATATACACCATATGACAAAAATATAAAACTGATACCTTACCTCCTCTGGGCAGATCTCATGTGTACAGGCTTGCATATGTGAACATATAAGAGGGAAGCAGATGATATAACGGTTCTGGCCTGGGAACTCCAAACACATATGGAAGTTTTCTTCAAACTGTTTGCTGAAAAAACTGCAAAGAATAATGACATATTAACTTCTCTTCACAGTCCAGTACTAATTGAAAACCAGTTGATGTCCACGGGCTTTCAACTTGCATTCTTGGTTTTCTGAAAGGCAGTATGCACCTAATCTAATAAGACATTAAAAATATCAAATAATCATTTCCTCCTCACTCACTGTTTTTCAAGAACCCATCAATCAAGAGATAAACTGACTCTAGCAAATCACAACTTAATCCCACTATCTCAGGTAGGATTTGAGTTTCTGAGACACTGTACTTTGATAACTGATTTTCAGCTCTTTAAGACAAGTAGCAGTTATGCATATCCATCACATATCCAGCCAGTATTCATGAAAAGAGATTGTTACTTACACTTACATTTCTAAAATGAAGCTCCTACAAATATGCAAATGGCTGATCAAACATGTTGGGGAATTGGATTACACTGTAGCTGATCAGGTTTAGCAATAACTATATAGGTAAGTTAAAAAAAACACTACAGCATGTACAAGGTAAATATGAAATCACTGTAAACGTGAGCAAATTAAGATGAAAAATGATATGTTTCTTTTTTAGCACATTTAAAGATCTAGACTTGAGAATAATTCCAACAAAATTTCACTTGCAATTATGCAGCCATTTTGCAAAACTTACACAGGAAATTCACTATCTAAAGGAAGAAGTCCATGTGGATTATATAACATGAGATGATAAAGGGTTGGAAAGGAAAATTCATCTAAAAAAACTGCCTGTAATGAAATTACAGAATACTAACATATTACTGAGCTTGGAAGAACCTATCAAAAGTAAACAATTTAGACTGAATTATCTACATTCATATATGACTACAAGTTTTCATACTGATAGTGAAAAATAATCATCTAATTGTAATATATTCTTAATTTCAGTCTTCTCCATCACTATAAAGCATATATACATAACAGTGTGTCCTGTGTAAAAAAAAATTATTTTTTTCATTTTAATTTTTTAATTCAGCATTAACTTCACATATTTCTAATCTGTGCAAAGAGACAGGTTTGTTCATGTGTGAACATAAATGTAGTAAACTTAGAGGAAGTGAAGTGCTTTAGACAATTGGAAGTGGAAATGGCAATGACTGAAACCATGGAGGCTGAGGCAAATCTCAAATGGGTGAGGGGGATGATGGAAACAGGGCATTGAGGAATGTGTGAAAAACAGGTCACTCTCTGAGAGAAAAAAAATCAGTATGTTTGAAAGTACAGTACTCTCAGCGGTCTTGCATGGATGCAAGGCATGGACTATAGATGAAAATGTATGGAAGATAATAAATGTGTTGGAAATTAAATGTATGAGGACAATATGGGGTGTGAGAAGGGTTGATCAAGTTACTAATGACAGGATTGGAGAGAGGTATGATAATAAGAAGAGTATGGTTGAGAGAACTAAAGAAGGTGCAATGAAATGGTTTGGGCATATGGAAAGAATGCGTGAAGAGAGGATGACAAAGATGATATATGTCAGAAGTGGATGGGACAAGAAGAAATGGGAAATGAACAGGAGATGGAAGGATGGAATGAATAAGATTTTGAGCACCCAGGGACTGAAAATGCAGGGGGCTGAAAGACATGCACTGGACAGAGTGAATTGGAGTACTATGGTATACAGTGAATGAAGGCTGTCAATAGGCTGAACCAGGACAAAAGAATCACTTGGGGGAAACCAAAGAAAGGTTTGTGGGGCCTGATCAATACAGAATGAATGTAAATGAGGCCTTTCCTTTGTCTGTTCCTGGCACTTTCTCAGTAATACAAAAATGGCAAACAAGTATGAAAATATCTAATCAACTCATCTTCATTCACTTAATCATTCAAGAATAGATCCATGCTTCGTCTTGTTTCACCAACAAAACCCTTAAAAAATCTTGAACTCCATCTTTCACCCACTTTCAAACATATGATCCACTACTATTCAGACTTGTTTCAATACATGACTATACAAATTACCCATTCAGAAAATCCATATGTCTTCAACACACATTACGTCCATTAATCTTAATACTTTTCATCTTTTAACAATTCCTTTGCCTTTAATAATGCAAACACCTACAACCTTCATAAAACCTGATCTCTTTCAATCCATTCCACCACCTTTCACTTTTACTCATTACATATCTACCAAAAAAAAAAAAAAAAAATACCTGTTATGTTCTTAATTCAATCCTCTTCCTTATCAAGTGGACATACAAATATACAATACAGGTTGGTCCTTACAGAACACCTTTATAAAAGCTGCATTGTGGGCATGAAGGATCTTGGAATATGTAGAAATGGTGTTTGTAGTGTTGGAGTGATGGGTGATGTCCAAAACAAAGGTGGAAAAATGTAACTTGTGTTTGTCTGGGAAGTGTGGTTTCTGATAGGGGCACGTCTGATGGGCTGGATTTCTAAGACTGAGATGGGTAGTTGGTTGTTTAGTACTTGGCAGTTTATTCCAGTGTGTATGAGTTTTGTCAGTGCTGTAGTTGCTGGGGTAGGGGATCTGTGAATAAATGCTTCTGAAGTGTGAGGTAAGGTAAGCTATCTATTTCTTCCTGAGGGTTAAAGTGGTTTGGGTGGGAGGGATCTAGGCATGTTGCATAGAATAAAGAGCTGAGCGTATTGTGGTGGGACTGTATTGGGAGGATCTAGTTTCACTGTGGAGGTGTTCAGATGAACACGCTTATTTGCTCACATTCACCCTCAAGTTATCATGTAAATTGCACTAAATTTAGAAACTCTTTATAAAACATCTTCCTCTAGCATAGTCCTATCTGCTACTAAAATGAATCTATGTTTGACAGAAATTCCTTTTTCTATTTTCTTACTTTATCTCTTATGTTCTGTTGCAAAACTGAGCATAAAGAGTAAATTAGAAAAAAAAAGGATAATGGATTTCTATCAGAAAACTCAAGGGAGCAGCAAATGGGACTGTGACAAATGAAGATAACTGAAAAGGAGTTCTTACAGAACAGCACAAGTCCTAATACTCTTTTTGTTGAATATCCATCATAGAAAAAGAAATAAAAGAAAGTATAATATAATTCTTCACAGATGACACCATAGTCAGAAAAATGATAAGCACAGAAGAGGAAAAAGAGACGCTGAAAAGATGATATAAATGGGCAAAAAATAATATCATGCAATTCATGTAAAGACACTGGGCGTAAGAGTTACACACCATATATGACTAACAAGAAATCTGTGGATTAGAGTTAAAGACTTTAGGGTGATCACAGAAGAAAATCCTAAATATGGACAATACAAATATAAAATAATTCTATCTGACCAAGTAATGAGTGAAGTAATAATGAGAACATTCACTAGAAGAGAAAAAACACATGATGAAACTTCAATACTTATATAGAAAGCAAACATGAACAATGCTGTATCATGTGGTCACAATGAAGATATAGAGAAATTAACAAATTACACAGACTTCAAAACACATCACAAGTAAAACTGAGGAAATGGAGCATTTGAATTATCATGAGGTTAAAAGAATTTGAACTCTGCAGCTGAGAAACCATGATACATGTTGATCTGTGCACAGCAACAAACTAAAGGTATTCAAAACAACATACCTGCTTTAAAAGCATCCCAGCATGAAAGAAACAGAGTAATTAAGTCTACAGTAATACCTTGAAACACACCAAGAGAACACAAAATATAAACTTATAAGAATCCACTGAAAAGTGGAAAGGTTATTCAAAGGAAATATTCAAAAGAAGACTTGATACATGGCAAATGCAGTTCTAGATGAGCCCAATATTGATAATTATGCAATGTGCATGGCAAAAGAGAAAAAATAATTTATTGTTAGTCAAACAAGATATGAAGTGAGCACTACTCACTAACCCTGCCTGAAGGAAAAATCTCATTGAACAGTGTCTGCAAAAAACATTGCCTGCCCCCATATACTTTCAAAGGCGATACACAACTAAGGTTCAATGTGGGTAAAAGCATATGGCGCTCTCAGGGTGAGATCATAGTATATCTGGTTGCTTAGACTAGTGTTTCTAAAGGTGAAAGCATCTGCAACCCACCTCAGTGTGCCTCGGGCTATCTTAAGGGAAAGATGCTCTTTCTTTACTGTTCTGGGTTGCAACTTCCTTTTGGGAATTTTGCTTCTGTCCCTGTATTTCCTCCACCTATGCTTCAATATGATAGGCTCTTACCTTTCTAAATGCTTATCTGGAAGCAAGAAAATTTGGGTACACAAAAATCATAGGCACATTGGGTGCTTTGAATGCATGATCAGGTGGCTGTTTCCAGCAACACTGCAACAACTCATAAGTTCCCTGCCTTATTCAGGAGATGAAGACCATATGGACCCAAAACATGGACCCAGAACACTTCAGGAAACTTGCCAATTCCATGCACTGATGTCTGCAGATGGTAATCAAAGCCAAAGGAGAGATAAAGTACTGAAAAGTAAGTGTGACATCGCCTCTGAACATGAATGAGGAAGCTAACAAGTTTTTTTGCAGACAATGTATGTACTCATAGGTTCTACTCACTCCTTCCTCCACTTTTGTAATATGGACCTCTTAGTCAGTCTTTCTTTGCACATTCTCTCTATCTGTCCAGGCCATTTCAGTACGTCAGGTAAACTCTTCCAATCAGACCATGCTTACTACTAAAACTCTCTTTTGCATTGTAATTCCTTACAAAATCTACCCACTTCACACCTCATAGTGTCCTTAAGCATTCATGGATTATTGTAACTTCAAACATACCTGCTAGTATCTTTACCTATCAGAAAGTGATCTCTGTTTCTACATACTCCTTAGTGCACCTCCCCCCTCCACCACTATGTTCACTCTATGGTTCCATCTACTATCACGTCCACTCCTGAGCACTTATAGTTCTCCTCTTCTTCTTGGGCCTCCCTATTCAAATGTACACTTCAACTATTATGTCTCAATCCCTTGCAGCACCTTATGACCTTACTTCTGTCCAAAATGAAAATTTATTCCTTTCACACACTATTTAAACTCTGTCACAAGCTTCTGGAGTTTCTCTCTGGAATCTGCAATGGATGAAAATCTGTTCAGAAAGGACACCCTGAAGTTATGTCTAATCATAGGGCAGTAAGGATCTCTGATAAGCTGACTGAAGGCATAGACCAAAGTTGCAGACCAGGGTATAAATGGGCAGATACAGTGGGCTAACTGCTAAAGGTCTGGGACATTTCAGATTCAGAAGCAGGTAAATGAATTTTCATATAAAGCAATGAAAGCATGCTGTGCACCAGACTGGAAAAATGAAGAAAGAAGTATGACTCATGTGCCAACTTGTCTGAAGGTGCAGAGGAAATTGATATGAAAAGAAGTAAGTGTGAAAGAGTGCATTCCTCATTGCAGAGGATTAATAAGCTTTGGATAACTTATGAAAGACCAGAGAAGCAGTAAGTACTTTAACTACTTCATGTAATAGGAAGTGAAATCAAAATTCAAATTCAGACGGACAGAGAGAAGTATGAAAAACCACAAAAACAGAAATTATCACTCACCAAAATATTGAAAGATCAGATGACTCAATCAGCATCTCATCAAGATAATCAACCATCTTCGTGTGAAAAACAATCTGATTAATGAGTGCTGCCAATTCCCGATTATTCTTAAGGTTCAGTCCCGCACGGTTAGATGTTGAGTATGCTTGCAGTCGAAACCAATCAAGACGTATGCCACGAAAATCAAATGAAGT
Source organism: Panulirus ornatus (assembly GCF_036320965.1). Taxonomy (NCBI): domain Eukaryota; kingdom Metazoa; phylum Arthropoda; class Malacostraca; order Decapoda; family Palinuridae; genus Panulirus; species Panulirus ornatus. Next base: position 12,939,873 of record NC_092285.1, read on the forward strand.
ACCTTCCTCTACTGGATACAAATGAGACAGTGTGTGTGGGTAAAACAGCATTAGACACAAGTATTTTTTCTGCCGGTAGGAGCACTAAGAAATAAAAGTACAGTGCTGCTAGAAATCTTACATCACTAAACTACTTACAAAAAGTAGGACACACCTGTAACACATTACTGGAATTTCAATGACAGAAAAAAGTAAGAAAAAACATCATTTATAATATCACAAAAGTTAAATCAAATCATCTAAACTCTCAAAGAGTGCCATGTTTACTTAATTAGAACATCTCCACAACTGGAATAAAAAATAACCTGAATAAAATGCAAGAAGTTATTCCATAAGAACTTCCCATTCAGTTCTCAAATTATGACAAAAAACTTGTACAAAAGTTAAGACCCATACTATTTTTCATTTTTCATACTTTCTTGCCCTTCCTGCTTTAGCAAAATAGCATCAGGAACAGAAAAATTAGCCTTTGAGAAACAATCCTCACTTGGTTCCTTCTGTTTCTCCCCCTAAACCAACAATCAACTAAACCTGGTGGTGAAAAAGCTACCTATATATATAATTAACTAGAAGCCTAACCAAAAGAATTTTATAATCTTTCAAAGTATGCTCAAACTGGGTTATAATACTTCAAATACCTCACTAAGGTATTTGTTGCCTATCAATGCTATAAGAATAATACAAAAGGAAATACAGGCCATATTCCTTTCTGTTTGATGTGCTCTTCATGGCAAACTGGCTCAAATGGTGCCCAAGAGCATTCAACTTACTCTAAGTCAAAATTACTTTATATCTCATCAAAACTAAGCTATTGTGGCAACTCAATGTATTTCTATTACATACACTACACACATGTTTTCCTTCTCTTACCTCTTGTCTTCACATTTTTTTCCCCAATCAGGTTGTTTTCCCTCTTTTACCTTCAAAACCCTAACCTCAATTAGGACTTCTGTCCACAACTAGAATACCTGTCATAAAATTAAAATGCAGGTGTTTGTGTCTGAGCTTGGGAGAGTGTGTGACAGAAGAAAGTTGAGAGTAAGCTGAATAAAAGTAAGGTTATTAAGTTTAGCAGTGTGGAGAGAGAGGTTAGTTGGGGTGAGTCTGAATGAAGAAAACTTGGAGGAATGAAGTGTTTAAATAACTGGAAGTGGACATAGGAGTGAATGGAACCTGCAAAATGTTGTTACAGTAAGTCAAGAAAAACAGCATTTATACTCCTTCCTTTCATCTAAGACTCATAGATGCTGCTGCATCGACTTAATAATTAAGTTTGCATACTTTCATCAGCAACTTTTATCCTTTAAACTTATTCATGCACTTTAATATCAAAATTGCTGGCTTACATCAGCAGAATCATTGGTCCTACTTCTTGCATTAGTCATACACAGGCAATTTTGCGAATATCTACTATGCTGCTTTCATCCAGGTTCTGTCTCAGTAGTAGTAATTACTGGTTTACTAATGTCATTACAGTCCTTTAAGAAAAACAGCTGAAATTCCATCTGGTCATAGTGCAGAGTTTTTATTTAGGTCGGCCTGCAGCTGTATGTATTCCACTTTCTGTTACTTCCTTACTGTAATTACATCCTCATCATACTGATTAAATGTGATTTCATCTATTTTCTTTTTCTATACTAAATACAGACTTATACTGATCCATTATCTGAGGTCACCTTCATAAGGGGAAAAACAAAAGAGAGCAAGTGAGTAAGTGGTGTGAGAGGAAGAAAGGAAGAGAAACAAAGTTTAAGAGAAAGCAAAAAAAGGGAACAAAAACTGAGACAGCAAAAGAGCTAACAATGCAAACAGATAAAAGAAGACCTACTGGCATGTAACATAAAAACATGGTGAAGAAACTGATGATCTTTATTCCTTTCTATGTTTCTAGTAAATATTCTAAGCATTTAATTAAAGTTATCCTAAGAGCCAAAGGAAATCATTCGAGAGTCATCTGCCTATCAATCATATAAAGCTGGTTCCTGAACTCTCATTTAATTCTTGGAAAAACTACATTTCCCAGTAAATTTAACTAAAATTAGTCATACAAGTAAAAAAAATTGCTAAAGACTTCACCTTGCTTAACAGAGAGATTTCCAATTTCATTGCACATGGATGATAAAATCACTGATTCCTCCTCAGGCAAATTTTGCAGTTCCTGAATCAACTGATTAAGTGCAATGGCATCATATCCACACAAGTATTGGGTGTAGTATCTTTGCAGCACCTGTTGAAATATATTTAAAAGACCTTTAAATCCAGTTATTAACACTTAGCAAGTGTTTTTAATATTCGCTTACATAGTTACATCAGAAAAGAAGGCATATCCATCATAAACATTACAGTAGATACTCACCTGAGAATATTTCTTGATTAATGCTCGAATTTCTTCCATATGGAAGAGAAGTTCAGGCAACTGACGGTCAACCAAATCATCAGCTGTTTTGCCTTTACCTTTATGCAAGGGAGGGTTCTCATGGTGACGAAGAAGCCAAAGAACCTACAAACCAAGAATTCTATTCTAATACTGTTATCAAAGAAATTTTCAGCTGAAATAACCATTAAGTTTAAATCATTATGAAAAGCTTTATATATGAACTTCTCAAATTTAACACTATACATAACATGAATGACAAAATTTAAAATTAGTACACACCTCCCCTTTTACATAACACCTACAAAAATTTCAGTGAGGTTACTGTCTTTGAGACAGAAATGAAAAAGTGGATAGGGAAGGGCCTAAGCTGGCAACATGGATGCTCATCTATATAAGTATATGATAATTATTGGTATGAGTTTTTCCATGCATGATTACATTCTACATACAACTAATCACATCTAAAACATCGTCATTTCTTTTTTAAGGTGTAATTTTACAAGTGTATTTTTTTAATATCTTTTACATATCTTACATATTTTTCCATTTCATATATGCTTTTGTGTGTGTGTGAGAGAGAGAGAGAGAGAGAGAGAGAGAGAGAGAGAGAGAGAGAGAGAGAGAGAGAGAGAGAGAGAGAGAGAGAGAGAAATGGTAATGTCAGTGTGAAAGTAATCTATACTAATGTGGATGGATTAGTATTTAATGGGAAAGAGCCTGAATTCTAAGACTGTATAAAGGAATGTACACCTGATGTCTTTGGGGTTATGGAAATGAAGCTTACTAATGACACAAAATCTCACCTGTTTTGCCCAGAAAGGTACAAGATTGTAAGGAGGGAAAGAAAAAAACAAAGGGAAGGGAGGATTGGCCTTCTTAATAAAAGATAGTTTTATGTTAAAAGAAATAGTGGAGGATGGCAAATTCAGACGATACATAATGGGTTGAGTAAGTGACGGTAAGAAGTGCAGTAGTATAGGGATAAAATCCTCCAGGGGATCCTTATGATCCTGAATAAATATACAATGATAAAAATGAATGAATAACCACAATGGTAAATGAAGCACTAAAACAATCACTTCAAAGAGATGATAAAGTACTGAAAATGGAGGATTTAATTATATAAGAGACAGACTGGGGGAAATTGGATTCTCAGGATGATGGAGTCATGGAGATACAAGGTTTTAAGAGTAAATACTGGAAAATTTCCTCTACCAACATCTTAGTGATCACACTATCATGTGAAGGACTGATAAACCATCACTGCTACATCTTAATCTTCACACATACAAGCTCTGCATGAGCTATCCTACTGTAAAAAACAAGAAAGCTTAAACAATGTAGATATTTGACAACTTTCTTCCATTCCAAAAATATAACAACCACTTCAACATTTCAAATCTAACCATAAATATAATCCTTTATATGATATTCTCTTCATCATTTACTTCTTTACTTCCTAATATATAACTCTACTACTTCCAAAGTTCAAACCCAACCTTTACAATAAAATCCTTTGTAAGATATTCTCTTTTGATCAGTTACATCTCTGCCATCAACTTTCCATGTCAAATACACATTTAAAATCTTTCTTTATAATAATTCACATGTTCCACTATCAGTATATTCCTGTCTATAGCATTTGCAAAATTTCTAATTTTTTCTTGGTCTTCATGCAATACATTTTAAAATCACTACAAAAAGACATCAATACTTTTTAAAGCTACAATAATGAGGATAGTATGTCAGTGATATAAAGTCTAACCTCATCTCTGGAAAAGCTGAGGCCCATAAATACAAAGAGAGCCTTGGGCCCTAGAAGTCCTGGTTGATCAGTCAAAATTAAGGCCACTTCTTTCATTGCTGTGCGGAGACACTTGCGTCTTTCACGATGCATGAGTGGCCTGTGGGAATTAAAGAATAAAAAAAAATATATACACAACCGGGAAAAAGGCAAGACCAGTATGTTAAAGATAAGAGAAAATTACAATACTTTCATCCAAACAGTGTTGAATAAGAAACACTTAACCCTTTTGTTTGGAGTGGCATGAAATGTGAGACTAGCCTTAAAAGACTGTGGTTGGCAAAATGTGGTGGTGCATTTCTCAAGATGATTGAAGATAGACAGATCACTACATGAGCCATACAGTTTTTCTTATAAAAGCTATTACATATGTTCTATAGCACTACATTATTACATGGGCACAGGTGAAGCAAGCTTTCTAGAGAAATCTAGTGAATGATGGAGATGGCAAGTTGATTATAGCTCCCAGACTTTGCTCTTTCTCTTTTCATTTCTGCAACAATCACCATTACAAATCTAAACTTCCCTATGTAGAACATCATCTGTTCACTTCTATGATCTTCTTCCCTCTAAATTCATCTGTTCAAAACTGAATACCTTCTACACTGCCAGACTATATAAACCCAGGAAACCCATCTCTAAAGGTTCCTTCAGCTCAAAAGCTGTAATACTTTCAGTGGCAGGGAAAAGGAGAACTCCTTTGGAATGAAAAGCTCTTCAATGAGAAGGTGACTTTACACTTGTGGCATAACTACTAGGAGGCAAAGTGTGGTAACCCTTACCCCTCCATAAATTCACTGAATAAAGCAAATGTCCTCTAAAAGGTATAAAGTAACAAAGACTTTTAAAGCAATGCATTCAAAACCCCAGGAATGGATAGAGTGAGAGGTTAAGAATTCAGTGATGTAATTTATTGTCAATTGGGAGGTGAGTTTGAATGGAGAAAAACTGGAGGAAGTGAAGTGTTTTAGATATCTGGGAGTGGATCTGGCAGCGGATGGAACCATGGAAGCGGAAGTGGATCATAGGGTGGGGGAGGGGGCGAAAATTCTGGGAGCCTTGAAGAATGTGTGGAAGTCGAGAACATTATCTCGGAAAGCAAAAATGGGTATGTTTGAAGGAATAGTGGTTCCAACAATGTTGTATGGTTGCGAGGCGTGGGCTATGGATAGAGTTGTGCGCAGGAGGATGGATGTGCTGGAAATGAGATGTTTGAGGACAATGTGTGGTGTGAGGTGGTTTGATCGAGTGAGTAACGTAAGGGTAAGAGAGATGTGTGGAAATAAAAAGAACGTGGTTGAGAGAGCAGAAGAGGGTGTTTTGAAATGGTTTGGGCACATGGAGAGAATGAGTGAGGAAAGATTGACCAAGAGGATATATGTGTCGGAGGTGGAGGGAACAAAGGAGAAGAGAGAGACCAAATTGTAGGTGGAAAGATGGAGTGAAAAAGATTTTGTGTGATCGGGGCCTGAACATGCAGGAGGGTGAAAGGAGGGCAAGGAATAGAGTGAATTGGAGGGATGTGGTATACCGGGGTTGACGTGCTGTCAGTGGATTGAATCAAGGCATGTGAAGCGTCTGGGGTAAACCATGAAAAGCTGTGTAGGTATGTATATTTGCGTGTGTGGACGTATGTATATACATGTGTATGGGGGTGGGTTGGGCCATTTCTTTTGTCTGTTTCCTTGCGCTACCCCGCAAACGCGGGAGACAGCAAAAAAAAAAAAAAAAAAAAAAAAAAAAAAAAAAATTATTGTAAGAAAAAAGAAGAGACAGATAGATATGAGAAAGAATAAAGTGCAAACTTTTTGAATTCTTATACTTACCAGTAAGTTTTTCCCATCCAGCACAGCTTTTAGTGAATCCTCGGTTCTTCCTCCCTTGCTCGACTTTACCTTCCACACTTTCACCTAGTAATGTAAAAGTGTGGAAGGTAAAGTTGAGCATGAGAGGAAAATCCAAGGATGCACTGGAAGCTAACTAAACTTTACTTCTAAATATCCAAATACTTAAACCCATCCACAACTTCCAGTTTTTCACTCTGCATATAGATCTTACAACCTGACTTCTTATCCCTTCCAAAATCAAGCACCTTACTTTTATTCGCATTCATTTTCAATTAGTATCAAGATCCTACATATATCATCAAAGCAACCCTCCTTTCTATCCAATTCTTCCTCTGATTCAGCTAATACAGCAACACAACACCAACAACCTTTATTATGTTGTCCATGGTTAAGTACAACAATACAATTATTGTGCCTCACTCTAATCTCATGCAATGATCCCTCCATTAATTCTTATCATTACATAACTCCAGGAACCCTTCTCCTGGGGATATATGATAAAAAATAAATGGAGGGATAATTTTCAGAAGTGGAGGGAACAAAGAGAAGTGGGACACCAAACTGGAGAGGGAAAGGGAGTAAAAAAAAAAAAAAAAAAAAAAACACTTTGGGAGCTTGAGGCCTGAACATGCATGAGAACAAAAGGCATGCATGAGACAGAGTGTAATGGAGTGATGTGGTATACAGGGGGACATGTGCTGGTATTGGACTGAGCCAGGGCAAATGAAGTACCCAAAGGAAACCATGGAAAGGTCTGTGTGGCCTGGTTGTGGATAGGGGGGCTGTAGTTTCAGTGCATTACATGACAGCCAGAAATGGATGTCTGGGAATAAGGGCTCTTCTTAGTTCCTGATATCATCATGCTAACACAGAACATGGAAAACAAGTTTGAAAGAAAAAGAAATAACCCCATGGTCCCTTCTCCCAGGGATTCTTCAACTCAAAGGCTGTGCAACATTCAGTAACAAGGGAAGGATGGACTCCTGAATAAGTTCTTTGATAAGATTGCAATCAATGATGCAACATCATCAAGGATGACTTTTCACTCAAAGGGTAGCAACAAATAAATAACAGGGAGATCTTACAAGTAAAGGATGGAGATGTGATAAGACAGGAGAAAAAATGAAGTGTATCTATGTGAGGAGTTACATGCAAATAAGGTCATGGTTTAATCTGAGGAAATGCAGAGTTCTTTTCTGTGACTCACTCTGGGCTAATATCAATCTTATTTCCACTGCAAAATTTTTTGGGAAAGCAAAATCAGTTATGGTAATCTACAAATTTAGAGAATAACAGCTTTTAGATGTAGTAGTACTATATCTAAAGAATCATCTTTCATTACAGAAATGAACTTCTGTTAACAAGGAACCATAATTAAAACAAACAGAACCATACTTTTGTTTTCCCAGTTTCATGGCAAACTATGCTAATACTCCAAACTGACAGGACTCAGCCCTTTCCCAAAAAAGTTAATAGATACTGTAGGGTACCAGTCACTTGTATAAAGGACATTCTGTGGGGGCTACTCTGCTGTACATATTGAAGTCCATAGAATATACATACAGATTTTCTGTTCTGTTTCAGAGAGCAGTACCATTATTGCAACATGAAAAGACTAAAAATCAACAGTATACCCATAAAATATATTTAAATGACAAAATTTCACTGAACTTACGCATGGGTAACAGCATGAGAGTAGCTCTCCTTTACATCTGATACACGCTTACTGAGCTCTTTTTTGGTCTCAAGGAATGACTGGATGTATGAATGTGGATACAAAACTTCATCTCTGCAAGCAAATAACAGCATTAAACTCAGACCAGGTTATACTGTAAATTCAGTACTCAGAGATACTTATGAGCTAATTTTCATCTATATTCACTGACATTCAGCAAGCCATTTATAATGATATCAGCAAGAAAATGATTTATGAGTCTTAAGACCTTTTATGAGCCTAGCTTAGGCATGGTGGACATGCTTGTGCTCTTGTAATTCATTATAGATTTTTTGAAATCACACAAAATACCTACATAATCCATGTTGTGACCTAATATGAAATTAGCTAACTGTACTGTAAGGGGAGGGAGTTTCACACTAATGGGGTTTCATCTCTTGAACATTCTCTAATATCATACAACTTTTTTTAAATACAGGTATACTATTTCATTAACTAAACCTACCTAGGTCATTCTATTCCATTCACCTACCACTCTTATGCAGTAAAAGTAAATCATTGCACCTTTTTTGACAACTTTCTTTTAATTTCAAGTTATGTCCTATGGTGACTCAATCCTTACATCTCGCAAAGAATTGTTCCATGTCCGTATCAGTGATGTTTCAAAAATCTCAAAGCTATAATCAGGTCACCCCTGTCTTTTCCCCCTTGCAAGGAGGACAATTCAAAGCCTAAGATCCTCTCATGTTCATGACTGCATCTGAAAACTTACTACTGATAATTATTATTTACAGTGTAGGAAAAACTTAATAACCTGATACAGTCTTTCAGAATATGGAGCAAGCCCATTCTTCCAAAACATCTATCATACATATTCGAACATTTAAGAATGTGAAACAAAAGTCAAAATTGGAATTACTGTTTCCACTAAATTCAAAGTCTACAGACCATATTTACATCACACTACTATTACCAAGACATTTTACCTGAACAGTGTAATAGCCCAGCCAGTCTGCAATGCCTGTGTCCAGCATTCAAGGGCTTGAGGTTTCTGAAGTGTCTGAGGTATCAGCATATAACCTAAGATAATCCACCGCTCCATGGCATCAAGAGAGAGATACTCACAGGGCATTACATCAGTCTGCGCAGGGTTGAGGAGTTGACTAGGGGTGCTTACCAAACTCAACATTTGTGCTGCCCTGAGAAAAGATAATGAAATAAATTAAAATGATCAAAGAGAAACAATACTAAAATTGACAATGATGCAGTTCTTTTTAACATGATCACAGAATCTTTGACATCTAAATGAAATAAAAAAGGACACACTTGGGAAAAAAGTGGTATAGATGTGGATGGTTCATATGTACTAATATGACATGATATATGAAGAAAAAGTGGTCATTGGACACTATAGTAAGAAATAAGGTATCATAAAAGTTATATAGAGGGAAGTTTAACTGCTTGTATTATAAAACTTGAAGTATGCAGTGTGCCATGTACGTCTGGTTTCTTAATATCACATCTATCAAAACTAGAGGCATCTTCTATGGGAAAAATTGGCACTTGCACTGCAGCATTGCTTTTCTATTTTTATGTCAGCTGAAATGGCACAGGACTTCGAATGCCTTATTCAAAGCAATCCCAATTACACTGCACATATATACACAATTTTTTCTTATATGTTCATATTTCCTGCACCAGTGAGGTAACACTAAGAATACAGAAATGCCTTCATTTGCTCACATCCACACTCTAGGCATTATACATATTGCACTGAAACCAGATACCCTCACCCACAACCAGGCCCCACCAACCTTTCCATGGTTTGCCCTGACCACTTCATTTGCCATGGTTCAGCCCACAAGAAGGATGTTGTTCCCTGTATATTACACCATCCAATTCACTCTATCCCTTGCACACCTTGGGTCCTCCTGCACGTTAGGGCCCTGAACTTTCAAAGCATTTTTCACTCCATTCTTCTTCGCCCTCCTTAGTTCCTCTTTTCCTTGTTCCCTCCACTTCTGACATGTACATCCTCTGCTCACTCATACTATCCATATGTCTAAACCATTTTAGCACACTCTCTTCAGCACTTTTATGCATACTCCTCTTGCTATTAAGCCTTCCCTTAACCTCTCATTCCTATTTGATCAAACCTCCTCATCCCATATATTGCCCTCGAACACTTATTTTCCAAAACATTCACCATACTCTATACATTTTTGCTAACGTACCACACCTTGAATGCACAGAGCACCAACAGGACTACTATGCCAACAAACATACCCATCTTTTTCCTCTTACAAACAGAGACCTCTCTTTGCCACATACATTTTGTAAACACCCCCCTTACCAACAGGAAACAAAAACTAACTCACTACATGAGACAAACTGGTTGGTTGATGTAGTATGCAGGGAGTACCATGCTCTCAACAGAATGAACCAGGACACATGAAGAAGTCAAGGCACATTATGAAGTGGTATGCGAGGAATGGGTATGGATGGAAGGTTTTGGTTTCAATAAATCATATATGAAAACAAGAGACATTTGTTTCCTCATGATGGTAATACAATAAAGCATGAAGAGCAATGAGGCATACTACAAGAGTTTATTACACAATCCTTAAGCTTCTTTATTAAAGACTAGAATAATCAGGAAAGTTTTTCAACAAAGACAGCAATATCATCCTACCTCCACTGTTCTGCTCGTAGATTTCTGCGTGGGTACAGAACCCAAAGTGAACAAAGAGCAACAGACAAGAGCTTAGCATGAGGTACAAACTCTTCATTCAGTTTCTTCAATGGACTTTCATAGTCCATTATCATCTGGCCAAGACGTGGAAAACTTGGGTCACTGAAAAGAAATAAATTACGGTGCATACACAAAAAATCGGATCGATGATATTCCAAAATTTCAGTGTTTTCTGCATAAAAAAAAATCAATGATTAATCATTCAAATCTATACCAAACAGGACCTTTCATCATTAACTGTGGGAAAGTTCTCACAAAACTTACTATCTAAACCACCATAAATCTAAGACATTTTTCTTTAAGCTTGTTTGTCACTTCCCCCATCAGTGAGGCACTGCAAGGAACAAATGAAGAACATAGCCTCATTCGCTCCTATATATTCTCTAAATGTCATGTGCAAAATAATGACACCAAAGCCATAACCAGGTCCCACAAACCTTTCAATGGTTTCCCCAGACACTTCATAAGCCTTTTTGTTTCATACATATTCGCCATTTCCCACATTAACAAGGTAGCACTGAGAACAGTGGACTGAGCCTTAATCACCTTCTCTGTTCCTTCTTTTGGAAAATCAAAAAAAGGAGGGAAGGATTTCCAGCCTCCCACTCCCTACCCTTTTAGTCGCCTTCTACGACATGCAGGGAATATGTGGGAAGTATTCTTCCTCCCCTATCCCTAGGGATAATTCATAAACATTGAAGAATGTGTGGAAGTCGAGAACATTATCTCGGAAAGCAAAAATGGGTATGTTTGAAGGAACAGTGGTTCCAACGAGGCGTGGGCTATGGATAAAGTTGTGCGCAGGAGGATGGATGTGCTGGAAATGAGATGTTTGAGGACAATGTGTGGTGTGAGGTGGTTTGATCGAGTGAGTAATGTAAGGGTAAGAGAGATGTGTGGAAATAAAAAGAGCGTGGTTGAGAGAGCAGAAGAGGGTGTTTTGAAGTGGTTTGGGCACATGGAGAGAATGAGTGAGGAAAGATTGACCAAGAGGATATATGTGTCGGAGGTGGAGGGAACGAGGAGAAGAGGGAGACCAAATTGGAGGTGGAAAGATGGAGTGAAAAAGATTTTGTGTGATCGGGGCCTGAACATGCAGGAGGGTGAAAGGAGGGCAAGGAATAGAGTGAATTGGAGCGATGTGGTATACCGGGGTTGACGTGCTGTCAGTGGATTGAATCAAGGCATGTGAAGCATCTGGGGTAAACCATGGAAAGCTGTGTAGGTATGTATATTTGCATGTGTGGACGTATGTATATACATGTGTATGGGGGGGGGGTTGGGCCATTTCTTTCGTCTGTTTCCTTGCGCTACCTCGCAAATGCGGGAGACAGCGACAAAGTATAATAAATAAATATAATAACACATATTTCTAATTCACTCTATACCAGTCTTTAGCAAATCAAAGTAGGGTGAGGAACAAAAGATGAACATAAAGTCAAGAGGTTTATGTTGCAGAGATGAGATAGAGGAACTGAAGAACTGTGTTTACATAACTGCATTTCAAGGGAGGTTCTGCAGGACCTATCCAACTGCACACAAGGAAAACTCTTCAAAGATAGAAGCTCTGAAACTGTCAACTCACAATAGATGCAAAGCACAAACAGAGGTGTACATACTGGCATACATACATAAATTTCCCGTTTACAGTATGAATACAACACTTACCCCTGATTGTTAACCATCTCATGAGCAGCATTGAAGAGTCCTAGCACAGCTTTACGATCCTCCACTCGTGACAAAAGAATCATCAAAGTAACATAGTTGGTCACAAGATCGAGATAACCCTTGGTCAATTCAAAGCTTACGTTCTGAAAATAACAACAACAAAAAAAACATGAATCTATCACTTTTCATCTACTGTACTCACGAAACTCCTTAAAAAAAATTCCAAGAAAAGGCCAGGAGGACATATGGTCCTTTCCTAAAAAAGTTCCAGCATCTTTACCTTAAGTTTCACATGGAGTACAAAGGTCCATGGGCAAACAGGAATTACATTTCAAGAAGATCCCATGGTTGGCAAAACCATGTCTGGTAACAAACTAGGCTTAAGGGGTTCGGGAGAGAGACAAAGAGAAATACCTGTCTTACAATGTTTACTTCAAGGTTGAAAATAATATTCTTCATTCTTTTTTCTCATATTCTCATTCTTTTTATTGCAGATGACTATAACTGGGGCAGGGTTTGCCTATGCCATGTTAATCACTACAAAAATAAAGGTATGCCAAAATGCACTTGATCCACCAACAGTAAATGGGAATGGAAATAACTATGACAGAAACACTTACAAACCTACAGATGAAAAATCACTAGCATTCATGAAACACTCCATTAATCCATTAGCTTCATTGAAAGATGATGCAGGTACACCACTGATTTTCAGCCAACTGATGGTTCGGGACCTCTTGTAGTCCGGACAAAATTAGGTGAGAGAACTTCAAATTACCGTGGCCACCAGACTAGTTTACTGGGCGGCCACAGATGGCGTTGTGTGCAGAACACGCCTATTTACATTCTTTACACTGCACTTCTTGGTAGTGATTCCGCAATTCTGTGAGATTCTTAGCTTATTTTGCTTAAATCTAACCCTAGCTATGGCTTCTAAGAGATATGAGAGTGTCAGTCGTGGTGTCAAACATAAACACCAGTCCATATCGATCCAAGATAAAGTAGAACTGTTGAAAGAAAATTGACTGTGGTGCTTCAGGGCATAAGCTGTGTGACATCTACAGTATTGGTTCATCAACTGTCTAAGATACAAAGAAGCAAAGGGAGAAAATATTGAAATTCTATGCACACAGCGATTCCAAGAAGCAAATGAGGATTAGAAAAACTATGAAAGATGGCAAGAGTACTGAGCACGATTGAGTGATGGAATGGTTTTGACAGTGTTGGAGTGATGGAGTGGACTTGTCAGATAGCATGATAATGGACCAGGGTAAGTTGTTCCATAAAGAACTTAAATTCCAACATGAGTGTGACTATAGTGACGGATGGATTCAGAGTCAAAAAGCGTCATGGAATTTCCATGAATAAAGAGTGCGGAGAAAAGCGGTCTGCAAACCATGAAGGAGCTACCGAGTATGTGGATGAATTTGAGAAAATCATAGCTGACAAGCACCTCCGTCCTGAGCAGGTGTATAATACATATGAAACTGCATCATTCTGGCAATGCACACCTAGGAAAATGGTAGCTACAGAAAATGAATACCCAGCAGGAATCAAACAGGGGCATATCTAGGGGAAATAGCGCCTATGGCAAGCACTGAAATAGTGCCCTTGTCCACATATATGACACAAATATTTTTCATTTTCATTACCTCTGCCAAGTAGATTATGTTTTTACCGGCATTTGTTTGTTTGTCTGTGAGCAACTTTCAACAAAAGTTACTAACAAATTTTGATGAAATATTCAGGGAAAGTCAGAAATGACACAAAGACCAATTGATTAGATTTTGGGAGTGATCCGAATCATTGTCTGGATCCAGGACACCACTGAAATATCAATTTTTGTGAATAACTATTGAAATAATAATAATATCAATGTGATTCCAAATGCCAAAGATATGTTTTCATGGTCAAGAAATCTTAATCTTTAAGATCAGAATCATTGTCTAGATCCAGGATGCAATTATGCCACTGGAGCCCCCCTTCAAGTGGTGCCCAGGGCAACTGCTATACCCTAGATATGCCACTGGATTCAAACAATTTAAGGAAAGACTTACCATCTTAGGGTACTTAAACATTTAAGATTTGTTTAATTCAAATTTCTAGCAGTTCATGGTATACTTTAGACACATGGAAGATGTATAATTAGTGGGTTAGAGGTGTGTTGATGAATTATCATTACGTGACCACGGTTGGTCTGGCAGGCTTTGAAACCAAGAGTGCCGGAAAATCAGTGGTGTACCTGTAATGACTTCAGATAATTGTTATTTTGTATGGATGCTTTAGAAAACAGATAAACAGTATCATTAGAGTGGATAACTTTACTATATCATAGTTCCACTATTATGTAAGGGCAGGAATGTTAACCATGTTTTCAATACACTGTTGGGCATAAAAAAGAAAAGGTAATTCTCCATAAGGAAAGATGACACAAAGAGGATGATGGACAGAAAAAAACAATAAAAATGAACCCTACATGAGCAATTTTGGAGGTAAAATATACAATTAGAGTAACTTCATTTAAAGTAATGTGATGTAGACCAATAAAAAAGCAGCACATGAATGTGGCCAAAGAAATGAACAAACAAAAATGGAAAGGACATTACCTTCACAGGAGGCTGACAAAATTACCAATAAAAGATTGAATACAGCAAAAATAAACACAACATGATGAATACTACAAACTCTTTAGGTGAATACTGAAATTACTGTAATCAAAATAAGATTCCTTATCTACATGCATTAGAAAGCTAGAAAAACTGGGATGATTTATAACTTTGCACAAGTGAAATAAGGTACTGTCAGAAGGAAGACTTACAATATCGAGTGACTCTGACATCCCCAAGGCATCCATAACTGTAAGTAATTCAGAAACATGATCCTTCAAATCTAGAAGGTCAACAAATGTGTAGTAGTATAGGGAAAGGGACTTCATGATGTCCGTTCGCACGTTGGTCAGTGCTTGTAACTGGGAAAGGAAAAGGTTATACATAAATAAAGATAACATTTCAACAGCTGTATATAATATAAAAGGCAGAATGAATTTCACTTGCCTGACCCATTATACAGGTTAAACTGAATGCACGTACACACATAAATTATTTCATATCACAAAGTGCAAGCTACAACTTCTGATTCCTGAATAAAGAGCATAAATCAGGGGCAGAAAAATGGTGAACAAAGACAGATACAATTCCAGGAATAAACTGTCATAAATTCCTATGATAAACTTCATCCTAATTTTGCTTCTTCAGCCTAAAAAATTCTGCCAAGACATTTGGCTTCTCTTTCATCATCAATGGTGAAAATCAACAAACAAAACATAATAACTAAGTTTACAAAATATACACAGGAGCCTTACCGACTTGCTGTCGATATTGGGAAATTTTCTGACAATGTGTTTGATACATGACTCCAGACTCTTGTCAGAAAGAAATGCTGGTTTGGATTTTGCATCTCCACAGGCCTGGAGAGATAAAAGAGCATTAAATGACTAACATCACTTATTCTTCCTTTAAGGGGTTTGACCACATTAAAAGTTTCAATAAAATCATTTTTGCCATTCTTTGGTTGAATCTTATCATTATATATCTGAAGAAAGAAATCAAAGATTTTCTTCCCTAGTTTAGGTAACTTTCCAATCAAATTTCATGATCGTCTAGCATGTCAAACTTCATGGAAAAGGTAAACACAAAAATTTCTAACCTGTAGTTACCATCAATTTAATAATAATCACTAAAGAATATTGTACTTTCCACAAAGGAAAAAAGAGATAGGTTCCAACCAACAATAAGAAAATCTATTCAACCCTTTCACTGCAACTGTCAGACATATTTAAATAAACATTCATACCACATGACTGAGAAATTCAAATTTACCCTACAGCTACCAAAAAACATTTCCATTTAATGCATCATTTGGGAACATTCCTGTGAACTTTAAACAACACCATATATGCAAATATGCACCAGAAGCGTGTTACACCAGGTTCTGCACATCATGTGGCTGACATGGCCATTATATCTCCATATTTTCTGCTAATGATATTGCTTTATAGGTGAGTTACATGTGTGGGACACATAAAATATGCATGTAAAGCTATGGTACTTATAGGAAAGGAGTGCGAGTGGTTCAGAGATGTGAAAGAGAAAGCATCAGGAGGCCAGGAGAAGGTGCATGGGTGGAAAGAGATGGAAAAGTGAGTATCACAAAATTAAAATAGCAAATAAGAAAAAGTTTTGGAAGGAGTTTAATAGTGAGAAAACAAAAGAACACATTAGGAATTATTTCAAAGTTCTGCTCTGCCACTAATAGCATTGCAAACTGTTAATTCTGTTTTGCAATGATAAAGTTCAGAGATTAGAATAAGAGAGGCAAAGCATGACCTGATGCATTACACAGTATTTTATGACAATAAACAAAGTAACAGAGGTATGTTTTATGAAAGAAGACAAATGTGTGGTTCAATAATATAAGTACATCATTGTAAACAGAATCAACAGAGCCTATGAAGACCTAAGTTCCCCAAGCAGGTGAGATTTTAGGCAAAATTATATCAACACATATGTGGTCAGCAGCTGGGGACTCTTCTGAATGCCTGCTTGTAAGGATGTTAAGCTGTGGCACAAACACCAACTCAGTCTACTGGCAGTTGGCTGAATGCTCAATCATAGGTGTCTGATATATTTCAAGTAGAATACTGAAAATCAAGACAATTCTCAGCTCCTCAGAGAAGTTAATTGAGATTCTGGAATTTACCAGTGTAGCTTGGTAGAGAAACGAGCTATGGATATTAACAATATTATTTGCATTGGTTATGTTGCATTTAGAAAATATACTAACAATTGCAGAGCATAAATTGGAGGATCTTATTTATCTTACAATACTGAATAAGGCAGCAGTGGTGAGCATCTTATTTATCTTCCCATACTAAATAAGGCAACAGTGGTGAAGATTACAAACAGCATGGAAAATATGGTTATTTACTGGAAAAATAGGAAAATAAAAATCAGCTGAAAATATAAAAACTTCACCAATCCTCTCCTAACTGAAAGGATTTATTCTAATTTTCAACAAATATACCAAACACTACCAAGTCTTAGCATTATTTCATCTACCAACAAGTGTCAACAAACAGATGACGTGCCATGGCCCACATTCCCCAAAAGCCCCAGCAGGAAACAACATTAATGTTTGTGTATTTCTAAATGCGAGTGCGCGCAGCTATGGAGGTTAGGTTGTCTTCACAAATTCTATTGATTTTTTTTTTACATATATTTCTACCATAGTAAACCCTAAAGCTTCTCTAAGCCTCCAAAACCCCCAGAACTATCACCTTAATAAATCTATTAAGCATCAAATCAAACACCATAGCTTTTATTCCATGCTTTAAATACCACATTAACACTATGACACAAAAGTACATACATTACCACTGCGACACAATCCTACATAACCATTATGTTACCACTGACAAAATACTACTATACCACTGTGGCATAACCCTATATAACCAATGTGAAACAATACTACATTACCACTGTGACACAAAATGACAAAATATCAAACGCAAGTTTTAATGCGGCGCTTTCACTGAGATTCTCATAAGATCAGTTGCTTTAGCTTAAGTTACACTTACACCCATCATTCTCCATTCTTCAACACCACACCTTCAACAATTAAACTAATTTCACAATGAAAATAATCTTCATTAAATAATGCTCCACCATTCTTATTGAATAAACAATAACCTAACATCAGAGAAAATCAAACAGCACCAAAAGCTCTCAAAGTGGCATAAGTAATCTTAAAAATTACCATTCATCACTTGACCTAAAGGAAAAAAAACAAAATTTTTACAAAATCTGGAAAAAGAAAGCATATTTCTAGTGTTCATTAAAAAAAAGCCACTTCATAAACATTTTCACTCATTCTGTCATTAGAAGTCAACTGAAAATAAGTGTAAGTGTGAGAAACACTCTCACTAAAATCCGTAAATATATAATTGGCTCCTGGAATTATCAATTGCTGGCCTCGCCCACTTGTCACTCCTAGACAAGTGATATCACAATATCTCACCCCATATAATCACCTTTTTTATATTGTATATCCTTGTTAGAATTCCGGAGCATCTATCATTTAGTATACTCAGCTTCTCAGCAATCTTTTGCTGTGTTGGTGAGAGACTTCGTGACATTTTCAACCACTTATCATCTTCCCAAACAAACCCAAACAAATCGGCGGAAGTGCAAGTACATTTCTTAAATAAATATAATCTATAAATGTACTTCAATTCACACCATTTTGTTCTCTGTACTTTATGTATATTCATATGATACTGGAAATGAAATAAATTATATATCTAGTATTTATTCTAAGTCTAAATATTAGTTTTCTACCAAGAAATTTGATCACGATCTATTGCATCCCGGTCTCTTGACGCGATGACTCATATTTAAAGTGAAATTCCAAAATGCATGCCACAGGCACTGAAAGAAGGGTTGTTCTTGATTGGATTAACAGAAACTAATATCTTATATATAAATTGATAAAACATGGGTGAAGTCGTCCTAAATTTGTAAAACATTTGAGGCCAAATTCAGTGCTAGCTTGACCTGATAATCTAGTACATTCACAAATGCGTACGCTCTCTCTTGTGAGATTTTAAATGAGCATTTAAATAAAATGCTGCAATGCGTAGGAATATATATATCTATATCTCATGATCATTATTGTAACAAGTCAGAAAATATTGCTTAAGCTTCATATAAATAGGGCACATTGCTGTTCCTGTAAATTAGTCGTATGGTATTTGAATATGTAACGTGGTGAACTTATTATACTGATGCTATTTTGTTTTATAAACTTTTGAGTATAACATCAATAACAATCAAATGGGCGCTCAAAATTGAAAGGAGATAAAAACCTTGACTCCAAAAAGTCGGTGACTGACCAGCTACTACAACCGTAGATTTGTAGTGGAGTTCTGAATGTACAGGTTAGGAAGCTAGATTAACAATCCAAATATTACAACCAATCATGTAAAAATTTGCAGCCACTACGTCCAATTCCCGGGGAGGAAGTGAGGAACAACCAGGGGTGTCACCAAGGGCTTGCAAAGTGAATATATAAGGGATAGAGAACACAAGAAACCAAAGACATCCAAGGAGAACAAATGAAAGCGCTTCCCTCAGTGAAGAAGTCACTACAAGTGAACTGAGTACTGCAGAGGAGGAAGGGTAAGACCACAGCCACTGGAGCCATGTGGTAGTACATCACACATCCCATGTCCAAAGTATATTGATAACCATCTCTACTTAATGAGGGCAAAGACCCAGTTGAGAGGTTGGAGTCTGGTGGTGCAGAAGGTGAGAGGGTAGGTGATGTAGCCCAGCGTATGGTCGATTTACCTTCTCCCGGTAAACCGTGAAAGTTACATTCTGGGATAAGTCCGCCTCGCACCTTTGGAGAGTGCGTACCTACAGAAGACATTCCGGTGCATGGGCACCATAACAGGCACTTAGGAATTAAACAAACTCTCGTAGAAGAGTGGAGGAGAGGTCTCAAAGGCAGGTAAGTATACTTCACATACTTGTAGAGAATGGTGGTGTTTTTGTAGCATTTCCTCGGAGGCCTAAGGAAAATAAATAACACTTTTTCCTCTATATTCCTTGATTCTAATAGCATTTCAATATAGTTAAAACAAGTTTTTCTGAGACTGGAAAAAATTCATAGTTTACCCAAACCGTTTTCTATCAGTAACACATTCGCTCAACAACAGATGGCGTTGCAGTCGAGCTTAAGGATCTTTTTGAACATAATGTAAATGAAATATTACTTGACAGACCACACAAACGTAGTCAGTCACTCCCACGCTATTCATTTCTTTACAATTTTACCATAAATCAACAAAGCATAAATATCATAACATTTTATGCTCTAATGAATATATATGAAAATACGTAAAGATTTGCAGCATTTTGCTAGAAAAAACAAACTTCTTTCGTCCTTTCATCTTCCTTGTGGGCATCGCGACTATGAACATGACGCTTGCCATATACGAAGACATTTAGGATGAATTGTGAACCTCGTGAGAGTGGAAGCAAGGAATCCATGTTGAGTATCTCAGAAAACAGTGACAAACGACTGCTAACTCCACTAAGCAGTACTGAAATATCTGCCCACGTACAGTGCTCTCGTGGTCCACAGGCAAACATGTATCATCGTTTCATTTATAAGGAAAATAGTTACGTATTTCTAAGGTTAACAAGCCGTGCATGTTTGTAAAAGAAATCTTAAACCATAAGAGTGTTTTTATGTAGAAATTTGTCTGGACACTACAACAAAAATTGTTAAACGGGAAACTAACAGATACGCTAAACGTAGAATAAATAAATTGAAGCTTTTACTACACTGGTTTAAGTTCAATAAGTGGAAGAATGTTTCAGTATCAGATATTAAACACTTACTAAACAGGTTTTATGATGCATTTTGCTTATTCATAACTGAAAATTTATAGATTTTGTAATTAACTGATTTACCTCTCAAACACATTTCCATGAAAATAGAATCATTCTTACTGTATTGTTTTCTTTCATTTTTCTTACCCAATGTTAGGTGATTTTTTTTTTCTATAATTTGAACGTGATTTATGATGTTATGTTGAAGTATTAATCAATTTATGATTTGCAATACACTGTACATTCTTGTGTGTTCATGACCATAACATACTGAAAACAAGACAATATTTAGGACATAATTACTTTGAGTTATGGAAATGAGAATACACAAGAAAATAAGGGTTGAAAGAGGAAGGTGTCGGGAGGGTTGTGAATAATTATATGGAAGAGTAAAAACACACAGTCTTTGAGGTAATGAGAGACAAAAAAGGAGGAAGGGATAACAACTGTTGTTAATAAAGGAAGGGGAGGGAAAGGGAAAGCAGTTAATTGTACCGACATCAGTGACCTTGAATATTCCAAGATAGAAAAGATAAGACACACTACTGAAATTTTCCCACGTTGTAACAATCAATCAAGAATTGGCAAGGGGTTGTTAAGATTAATGGCAAGAGATTGTTAAGATTAATCAAGAGAATCTTTACATACCAAAGCATGGGTGAAGACCTGACCCCACCTCAAATGTGCAGTGCAATTCCCGCCAAACCCAGACACTTAATTAAGGATATTCTTGAAGTAGAGGCAATGCAGTGAAGGACATAGTCATTTGTACATAATAATAATATTCTTTTTCTTTTATGGTCGTATGGCGTTTCCCGCATCAGCGAGGCAGCGTCGGGACCAGACGAAGAGAAGGACTCATTCCCTTAACATCATTAACCTTAAACAAATGACATTATATTTAGTTGATTATGGTCGTTCGAACCCCCCCCCCAAAAAAAAAAAAAATAATAAAATCCTCACGCTAAAACGACTTTCCTGTATATTCTGAACTTTGAAAGAATAGCAGAGTAAAAAAAAAAAAAATGCAACATGCATAGGATTTGCCTGAAATATGACTGCTAAGAAGGACAAAAAGAACTATGTATTTTGCACCGAGGTTATTTTTTACTGAAAAGGGCACCCTGGGAAGAACGTCAATTATTCCACTCATTTCACAAAATCGTTAAAGCAAATTGAAATTTCCCGACACGGAAAGTGGCGCTGCAATGCAAAGACGTGTGGTCATTTGAAAAAGTAAATTGCATTCCCAGCCACAGAAATTAAAACCTACTCTAAAACAATGGGGTCATAAAATCCATCTGTGTAACCCTGACACAGGGGGATCTAATCATGTAACCAGCAATATGGATTCACGGAATATCTTAATTGTTTCTCCCACAGACTTCCAAAACCTTATACAAATGCTAAAGACTCGTATTTACACTCCTCAAAAAATATAATTCTTACCTCCAGATTGCCCTGGAAATAGCGAATTAATGTCCACAGTAAAATATAATGTAAGATCACCAATGCTGTTTACTTCACTAATATACATATATATATATATATTATTAATATATATATATATACATATATATATATTATTAATATATATATATATATATATATATATATATATATATATATATATATATATATATATATATATATATATACGAAAAATAGCAATTCCCACTTCCTCTAGAAAAAAAACGAGGTCCAATATTGCGATTATACTGCCTCTTCATGGAGCCAGTTGTTCCCCTCTGATTCATATAATAATGACAGTATGTGGCAACATTCTCTGTGGTGTTTAGGACGAGCAAACCAGCTGCTGTAAACGGTTGGAGTCTACACCCGAAGCGTAACAATAAATGATGCTTTTTTGCTAGCATTAACGACCAAATGCTATAATGTAGAATCACAAGTGGAAAAGATTATGATTTGATGATAAAAGGTGTGTTTCTAGCTCAGGTAAACTGTATCCCCGGTTTTTTATGTACCTTTTGTTATACATTGTACTTCGCAGGTGGTCACAGAAGTATATAATTATGTGAGAGAGAGAGAGAGAGAGAGAGAGAGAGAGAGAGAGAGAGAGAGAGAGAGAGAGAGAGAGAGCTCGTGATATTCGTATGTGAAAGCTGTTAAGGTTGTCAGGAGGGCAACACACCTGCTGGCTTGGCCGCCAAGGTTACCCTCTAAACATTCCCTTCCAACGCCATGAATTTTACATCCGATTTTGTATCATATTCGCCAGAGCCGAAACAACATTACTGTACCAAACGGCGTGGTAATTGGCTTTCCAAGTACAAAGTAACGAGTCAGTTTCAGTATCAGGTCAGATGAAAGTTGTTTGGTGTTGCTGTTTACAAGCTTCGATAACTTAGTTTGTTCAGAACCGCTGATGAAATTCATGGTAAAATTAACAGGGACAAAAGTGTACAAGAGGACTGTGTTTACAGTTATCAATATTACATAATATACTTTCCTGCTCTATGGGTTCCTTATCCAGAGCTCCTGCATGCAAGAATGGTCTTAATTTCTTTCCCTCCCTATCGATGTGATAAGGTTATACCAGATAAATACTTTTTTGTTTATATAGACATCATGAAAAACAAGTTCACTACTGTATGTAAAGAAACCCTTATGAAGTGTTCAGACTCATGGATCAATAAGAGGCCCCCACATACCTAGTACTGACCCCGGCCATGTAGTACACACAATTTCATGTCCAATCATTATTTCCCCGCCAACTTACACCGCCAATATCCAGCCTCCCGACTGACAGACACTCGTGATTATCAAGATAAATGTTTATGAAGATGTTTCTCAAAACGCTTGAATGTTGAATGATATGGCAACATCATGTATATGAATGTAGAGTGTTCAACCTTTAGGCAATAATCTCTTTTCGTCATAACCCATTAATAATGCATCACCCATTACTGACAAGCATTTTAATTCTTCAATAGAGAACTATGTAGTCAAAACCCATTTATATTCACGTCACAGTCCATTATTCCCAATTAATAATAGTCAACAACGATCGTAACATTACGCAGTCACAATAACCGCCATTAAAAATCATTACCACCTCCCATTGACTACATAGCACTATGCTGCCACTACAACTCTCCAGCATCGCTTGGTTGGAAACCACGTCCGATAGCTACTGGTCACAACCCCACAAGTCAACCCACGCCAGGGGCTGGGAAAATCTAACAGCTCTCAACACCCAGGGTAACTTCCCTATTCTCTTCCCAGCAACACAAAGCAAGCTAGGTAGTGTTGCGTGTGGCACTGTCGCATCGCCTTGAGTTGCTAAGTAAGGCAAATGGCTAAAACCGTTGCCAGGTAGGTAGGGGAGGCGAGTGCGGGCGGGTTCTGCTACCAGCACAGTCAGCTCCTTATTGATCCGAGGCTGGCGCTCATCTCACCGCCCACCACGTCAGTTTGGGAGGTTGTCCGCTCGCTCGAGAGCTTCTGTGGCCACATCTCATGCCTCAAGGGCTTCTCTGACGTACCTTGACGTTGGTCAAGGCGTGCATTACCCAAAGGCACGGCAAACCTCGAAGCAAAAGTAATGTAGGAAAATAGGGAGGCTTGAAAGCGTGTGATTGGCCATGAGTCACGTGACGTCATGGTAGGCGGGACCAATCACGTCGGTGCGGGCAATGGGATTTAGCAGTAAGAGAGTTACCTCCGGAGGTGAAGCACAGGCCGGTGGTCCCTCGTGAGCTCTCAGGGAGAGCCCTTAGAGCACAGACTCCCTGGTGGCGTTCCAAAAGAGAAAACAAAGTCAGTAGTATTGATGCGCTTACGGAGGCGGGTTGACGCAGCAGCCTCGCGTCGCTGTGATAGTGATGGTGCAAATGTAAAGTTTTCCCCGAATATAATTTCATATCTTATCTGTAAATTCATGTCATGGGATAACAGAGCAATAATTGATGAACACCTACGACCCAGGTTAGAAAAATTGATATCAGAAAATAAGTGCATCAGGTGTCTTAACAGTTATTAATCACGAAATCTTATATATTTTTTTCCGCTGAAAATTAATCATACCAGTATATTGAATAGTGGTCTACACATCTGACTCAAATGTCCGGAGCACAGAGTCGTTGCCGGGCCATTAGACTGAGCATGTGTTCCCTTGTGTGGTGAGTGTTGACACCTCGTGCAAGTTGTTGCCCACCACTCAAGCTGCCCGTTGCACAACTTGTCTGTGAGCCTCTACGCTTGTCAGAACGGGAAAGGAATTCCGGCCTTGGGTAACCTGATTTTCCTGTTGATTTTTCTCACGTTTTATTACTACTCTGGAGCGCTGGTGTAGCTGGTGGCGGGTTATGGGCTGCTGGTGGCTCGTCTCCGGGTCCTTGCCTTCTTAGATACAGTGACGGTGTACTTTGGCAACTGCTTTCACTAAGAGCGTAATTATGTATTGTGATTAACTTATTCTCTACTCATAGCCCTGCTTCCAATCACTCATTAATCTACCTCTACACACCTTTCTCATTAATCTACCACTGAATCTACCTTAACAAACTTTTCTCATTAATTTACTAGAAACTTGATTCTTATTAATCCTCCTCGAAACTGATCATAATTGTTACTCTCTCCTACATACCCGTTGCCTTTGGTTAATATACCTAACTTCCGGTTATTCTCTCGTTTACCTCCCGCCACACTTATACTTTTTAGTTCTCTACCAGATTTCCACACCCCACCAACTCGCTAAATAATCTCCATTACTCCTACTTTCATAAACGTATTCACCACACCCGTCCCTCGCATTACTCACCTACTCACCACCATTAACATCCCACCCTCAGACCTCCACTCCCGTAAGTCCCACCACAATTCTGTCTCTTCACGCTCTCATCCTCACCTTGCTCAAGCCTCCCGTCATCTTCACGCTCTCATCCTCACCTTGCTCAAGCCTCCCGTCATCTTCACGCTCTCATCCTCGCCTTGCTCAAGCCTCCCGTCATCTTCACGCTTTCATCCTCGCCTTGCTCAAGCCTCCCGTCATCTTCACGCTCTCATCCTCACCTTGCTCAGGCCTCCCGTCATCTTCACGCTCTCATCCTCGCCTTGCTCAAGCCTCCCGTCATCTTCACGCTCTCATCCTCACCTTGCTCAAGCCTCCCGTCATCTTCACGCTCTCATCCTCGCCTTGCTCAAGCCTCCCGTCATCTTCACGCTCTCATCCTCACCTTGCTCAAGCCTCCCGTCATCTTCACACGCTCTCATCCTCACCTTGCTCAAGCCTCCCGTCATCTTCACGCTCTCATCCTCGCCTTGCTCAAGCCTCCCGTCATCTTCACGCCCTCATCCTCGCCTTGCTCAAGCCTCCCGTCATCTTCACGCTCTCATCCTCACCTTGCTCAAGCCTCCCGTCATCTTCACGCTCTCATCCTCACCTTGCGCAAGCCTCCCGTCATCTTCACGCTCTCATCCTCACCTTGCTCAAGCCTCCCGTCATCTTCACGCTCTCATCCTCGCCTTGCTCAAGCCTCCCGTCATCTTCACGCTTTCATCCTCGCCTTGCTCAAGCCTCCCGTCATCTTCACGCTCTCATCCTCACCTTGCTCAGGCCTCCCGTCATCTTCACGCTCTCATCCTCGCCTTGCTCAAGCCTCCCGTCATCTTCACGCTCTCATCCTCACCTTGCTCAAGCCTCCCGTCATCTTCACGCTCTCATCCTCGCCTTGCTCAAGCCTCCCGTCATCTTCACGCTCTCATCCTCACCTTGCTCAAGCCTCCCGTCATCTTCACACGCTCTCATCCTCACCTTGCTCAAGCCTCCCGTCATCTTCACGCTCTCATCCTCGCCTTGCTCAAGCCTCCCGTCATCTTCGCGCCCTCATCCTCGCCTTGCTCAAGCCTCCCGTCATCTTCACGCTCTCATCCTCACCTTGCTCAAGCCTCCCGTCATCTTCACGCTCTCATCCTCACCTTGCGCAAGCCTCCCGTCATCTTCACGCTCTCATCCTCACCTTGCTCAAGCCTCCCGTCATCTTCACGCTCTCATCCTCACCTTGCTCAAGCCTCCCGTCATCTTCACGCTCTCATCCTCGCCTTGCTCAAGCCTCCCGTCATCTTCACGCTCTCATCCTCACCTTGCTCAAGCCTCCCGTCATCTTCACGCTCTCATCCTCGCCTTGCTCAAGCCTCCCGTCATCTTCACGCTCTCATCCTCGCCTTGCTCAAGCCTCCCGTCATCTTCACACGCCCTCATCCTCGCCTTGCTCAAGCCTCCCGTCATCTTCACGCCCTCATCCTCGCCTTGCTCAAGCCTCCCGTCATCTTCACGCTCTCATCCTCGCCTTGCTCAAGCCTCCCGTCATCTTCACACGCTCTCATCCTCGCCTTGCTCAAGCCTCCCGTCATCTTCACGCCCTCATCCTCGCCTTGCTCAAGCCTCCCGTCATCTTTCGCTATAGCCTACCCGCACCACCATCGCTTCCCGCCATCCAGTCGTGCATACACGCATGACAGGCTTCCCTTACTTAAGACTTGTTCTTGCACGGATGGCGCACGGCTTTGTTGGTGCATGGTAAGTCAGTCTGGTGACCTGACTCGTGTGGAATAATATTGTTGGCGCCTCGCTGCAGTAGTGCATCACGAGACTTATATATATATATAGTGTTCGGCTTCCGGTGATGTCACAGGTCATCACCGTGACCTGCTTTCCCGATGCTGCAGCTAAACTTGACCGTTTGATTCATCGCTCTGAGCGTTATTTCACAAAGAAGCATAAGCATTTTTTTTAAAGCTTAGTTCAGAGATATTAGCTTTCTGTATTGTGTAAGCTCAAAGCTTTTTGTTAACCGTAAGCCCCCCTCGGTGGCCTTGCCTCGCATACGTGAAGGTTCGAACCAGTTTTTACCCAATATTTTCCATAGTCTTATGAACTTGACACCATTTCAGTTCATATATATATATATATATATATATATATATATATATATATATATATATATATATATATATATATGTGTGTGTGTGTGTGTGTGTGGCAGCAGAAGAGAATTTCCGCAAAATCAAACACAGGCAAGTGTTGCGCAAATTCAGGTCTGGAGTCGTTGGTTCGCTCGGTATAATTGGTGTCAGCCCGTGTGTACGTACGTGTGTGTGTGTGTGTGTGTGTGTGTGTGTGTGTGTGCACGGGCTGGTACCTTTATTTACGGATGGGTTTTGTATCCGCATCATTGTGTGTGTGTGTGGTTAGTTACACCCAGCTGGGTTGTGACGGCTCGTATGTGGGTAAAACAGTATGGAGTGCGCTGTATCCTTCATAACATTATATTTGACAAGGTTATCTAGCAGTCACACTATCACCTCCTCATGTTTCTGTAGATAACAGCTGCCAGTAACTGGCTGGAAGCATCACCAGGCATCATGCTTTTGTTTTAAGGTGATAGACCCATCGACTTTCGGGTCATTAACGTCATTGTAATGATGGAAACCGATAAGAATCACGTTCTTATAGGATCGGAAGACTATTCAAACTGTGACTAGACCGTACCCTCAGTGATATGGTAGTGACAACACTAAGATACCCCGACATGTGCCAATAATGGCACACCCGAGAACGGGCTATCACTGACGACAACAGCCCGTGTCAGGCTCAGGCTTGGCGAATCTATACACACACACACACACACACACACACACACACACACACGGTAATGGAAAGGTGGGACTCGAGATAAATGGCGTTGGGGGAAAGATGGACGCGCTGGTCGCTAGGATAAAATAGGTCGAGACTTATGGGCCAAGACTTGGGAGATCCAGAACCCCGACGAAGGCTTATTGTTATTCAAGGCCTGACGCACGGCACGGGCTGTGCTAGGGGTCGCAGGAGACGCTACAGTTTTAGCTTGAAGTACCAGTTTAAGGTCAAGGGAAACTGCGACTTTTCTTTTTTTTAATATAAATTTTGGGCCTAATTTGTTATATTTATTTATTAGTAATTAACTGTGTGCTATACAGGGAGGGAGTTCTTCACTCGTGGGGCCCCATCTCTTTAACTCTGGTATAATATAACGTTTGAAACTTAATAATGCTGTCTACATCATTCATCTATAGCTACATGCTCCCTACATCATTCATCTACAATTGTATGATCTCTAAATCATTCATCTACAGCTACATGCTCCCTACATCATTCATCTACTAATAACTGAGGACATCTTTACATCCTTCGTTACAAGTTTATTGGTCATGTTATTTCAATCGTGTTTCTCTTTTTTTCCCCCCTCCAAAGATCTATGCAATGTTGACATTCTCAAACTGGTTTTGAAACTTGAAGATTTGTGTTGGTGTGTGTTTAAGGTAGCGTCAAGATATGGGTTGTGGTGTGACTATCACTCATAAAGGAAGGGGGGGGGGGGGGGCATGACATCACCCCCCCTTAGGGTAAGGGGTAGGGTGTGGGAAGGGGGAGTGAATCACTGCAGGTACCTCGTCTCCCCCCAACACCGGAACTATGCCATTACCATAATGGTGGCCACCGACCACCATGAACAGCAAATCAAGCCAACATCACCATCGGTATTCCCACAAACACTGTGGTCCGTGCCGTCACCACCAGGTTAGAAGCTGTAAAGTTTTGCTCACCGAGAAAGACAGACGAGTCACGTGTGACTTGATCAAAAGCCTTTGAGTTTCTAAAGCACTCCGACTTTGTCTACAGTGAACGGGTCTCTTACAGATGCAAAGACGAATAATAAGTCACGAGAACTTTAAATAAATGGCTCAAGCTTTGCTGTGGTACAATACGTAAACAGAAGTTTAAAAAAGTGAGATGGTGCCCCCATGAGTGGAGACCTCCCTCACTGTACAAAACCAGTAGTTAACCACGATACAGTTAACTACGTAATCACCCCAAGCGTACACACGAGCACAACAGCGAACTACGGTTATGTAGATGTAGATATTCTTTCGGGTGTGGGCTCCGTCTACGACCGTGGCGTCCAAACATGATGGCAGACGCGTCTCTCTATGGCCAACGCGGTTCACGGCGAGTGACGGCGGACGGGGAGCGTCACACCGTGTCTCTCCCCCAACACCACCCAACCCCCACATCGTCACGCTCGCGTCACACCCACCCACCAAGACCACCCCACGCTACCATACTCACCTACTTTCCTCACCGTCGCTTCAAATGTGTTGTCGCGTCTCTGGTAGACAGACGGAGTTACTTTGGTATATATTGAGATACCTCCTCAGCCTGGGTCTATCGTCCATGTGACTGCCTCAGCCTGGGTCTATCGTCCATGTGACTCCCTCAGCCTGGGTCTATCGTCCATGTGACTCCCTCAGCCTGGGTCTATCGTCCATGTGACTCCCTCAGCCTGGGTCTATCGTCCATGTGACTCCCTCAGCCTGGGTCTATCGTCCATGTGACTCCCTCAGCCTGGGTCTATCGTCCATGTGACTCCCTCAGCCTGGGTCTATCGTCCATGTGACTCCCTCGGCCTGGGTCTATCGTCCATGTGACTCCCTCAGCCTGGGTCTATCGTCCATGTGACTCCCTCAGCCTGGGTCTATCGTCCATGTGACTCCCTCAGCCTGGGTCTATCGTCCATGTGACTCCCTCAGCCTGGGTCTATCGTCCATGTGACTCCCTCAACCTGGGTCTATCGTCCATGTGACTCCCTGAGCCTGGGTCTATCGTCCATGTGATTCTCTCTGGCAAACCATAACAATTCCTCAGCTCGGCTAAACAAAGACTTCATCTCTTTCAGTAAAATCTTGACGGCAAAAAGTCCTTGGAAAAGGGAGACGAAGAGTCCCTTACAAAGGCGAGAGAGTGAGGTACGCGCTGTTATGGAAGGCGACAAGAGGGAAAGTCTGCCGTGTCTGGGGGGGGGGGGGCCCTCAAAGGGTTGTGGCCGCCAGGGTAAAGGGTTGCGATTCACCAGGAAAGATGGAGTTAAAGTCGACTTAACACCCCCGACCTTCTTAATAGGACTTTATTAACGTTTGAGTCGACGCTTAACGGACCATGGCTGGAGCTCCTGTAGAAGACCCTTTGAAGCACGACGGTACGACCCTTGAGCACGACGGTACGACACGAGCATGACGGGTACGAGACTTGAGCACGACGGTGCGACCCTTGAGCACGACGGTACGACCCTTGAGCACGATCGTACGACCCTTGAGCACGACTGTACGACCCTTGAGCACGACGGTACGACCCTTGAGCACGACGGTACGACCCTTGAGCACGACGGTACGACCCTTGAGCACGACGGTACGACCCTTGAGCACGACGGTACGACCCTTGAGCACGACGGTGCGACCCTTGAGCACGACGGTACGACCCTTAAGCACGACGGTACGACCCTTGAGCACGACGGTACGACCCTTGAGCACGACGGTACGACACGAGCATGACGGGTACGAGACTTGAGCACGACGGTGCGATCCTTGAGCACGACGGTACGACCCTTGAGCACGACGGTACGACCCTTGAGCACGACGGTACGACACGAGCATGACGGGTACGAGACTTGAGCACGACGGTGCGATCCTTGAGCACGACGGTACGACCCTTGAGCACGACGGGTACGAGACTTGGACATATGGTGACATTTGACGGCCTTTAAAAAGGGACCAACATTCCCAAAGGACGCAAAGTCGTACTCTAGGATCGTGACGACGTGTTCTAGACTCCTACTGTCATGCTTAAGGACTTTACCTTGGTCAAGAGTCGTACCTTGGTCAAGGTTCGTACCTTGGTCAAGGGTCGTACCTTGGTCAAGGGTCGTACCATGGTCAAGGGTCGTACCCTGGTCAAGGGTCGTATCGTGGTCAAGGGTCGTACCTTGGTCAAGGGTCGTACCATGGTCAAGGGTCGTACAGTGTTCAGGGGTCGTACTGTGGTCAGGGGGTCGTACAGTGCTCAGGGGTCGTACGACGCCAAAATGGACAGAATCATTAACATCAATTTGCATAAGAAAGACGGTACTTAACGATACGTAATTTGCATCTGTAATCATGTCCCCAGCAGCGCCATGTCCCACGATCGGGTACATGAGTGGACTCCTGTGTGGGCAATAGTCATCATTTGTGATGTGGCCATGTTCTCTCTGATCAAGGAGGCTGTGTGTGGCGGCACGCGCCGCCTTGGTGAATTTACGGTGTTCGTGGGGGAAAGTTTCTAATTGGTGTAAGATATGGAAGATACTTGGTCAAGTCCAGAAGTTTCTCAAGGACTTCTCGACACACACAGACACACACACACACACACTCTCTCTCTCTCTCTCTCTCTCTCTCTCTCTCTCTCTCTCTCTCTCTCTCTCACACACACACACACACACACACACAGACAGATAGGTGGGTCCCCTGCCAGGGTGTTTCTGATAAAAGATAAGAATGATACAAGGTGTGTTTCAGCGGGTAATTGAACACACACACCCTACTGAGAGAGAGAGAGAGAGAGAGAGAGAGAGAGGGGGGGGGGGGGGGTAGGGAAGCAAATGTGATAACTCGAGGATAAATATTGTAAAATATTGTTAATTACGGATCGTAATTAACGTCATCTTGAAACGAGGTGCTCGTGTTTGGGAAAGTAATGATGGTGTTTACTTTCAACAGTTGACCTCTGGTACTTTGCCTCACAAAGTACAACGTGTGACCAACCAGTATCATTGTCTCAGTGTGAGATCAGATTTCTACGTTACAACAGCTTAGCTGAAGCTTTTGAATCCTCCGTTTCGTAAGCTTATTAAGCTTCCGTCGCTTCTAAAAGAAAAAAAAGCTTTGATTGGATTTGTTTAT
The DNA here is from genome assembly GCF_036320965.1 of Panulirus ornatus. Lineage (NCBI taxonomy): Eukaryota > Metazoa > Arthropoda > Malacostraca > Decapoda > Palinuridae > Panulirus > Panulirus ornatus. The sequence goes on from NC_092285.1 coordinate 12,972,230, forward strand.
TGTATTAATGTGTTGTGGCAGCCCAGGCGCTGGGAGAGAAACCTTCGTTAATATGAACACTAACAGCTTTCCTCTCGTCATGTATTGTGGGGGGGAGGGATGTGGTACATTATCATGTATTGAAGACCAAATTAAGAATCGTTAACTGGATGATGGGATCTGTGTATGTTCTTAAAAGTGTTTCCCCTACAGTGAGGACTGAGGGGAAAATACTGTGTGACGATGTATGAGGGCGTTCAAGACAAGGCAGAGGAGCGGGGTTCGGAAGTCATCCCCTCCTGTATTATCATTTCCAAAAGCAAGACTAGAGGGGAAAAGAGCGAAGTGACCGTATTTCTACGAGTGCTCCGTCGTCTATTCCTGGCGCTACCTCGCAGAGGCGGGAAAAGACCATTAGTCATCCTTAACGATCGCGAAAGTTCGTACCATGAGATCAATAAGGCTGTTTTGGGCCGCACACACACCACCATTGTACCATGAAAGCTATATTCGCGCGCGCACGCGAGTGTGTGTGTGTGTGTGTGTGTGTGTGTGTGTTTCCCCCTTCTCGTCGTCGTTTCTATGGAGGTTCAACATTTCATTCTTCCTTGATAAGGAAATTAAGTTGCCTTCCTCCTGAACCCCAGAGGGAGGAAGCCTTGACCCCCCTCTCAACCAACACAGTTAAAGAAAACAGAGATGAAATTTGGGGTGACAGAAGATGGGTGAACGGTCGGTCCCTTCTTTCGTGAGAGAGAGAGAGAGAGAGAGAGAGAGAGAGAGAGAGAGAGAGAGAGAGAGAGAGAGAGAGAGAGAGAGAGAGACCCCATTAAGAGGGTTGGAGAGAGGGGTAAGGGAGGCATTTAGGGAGGGTGTGGGAGAGGTGGGGTTAGGAAGGGAGGGGGGGGGTGGGGTTAGGAAGGGAGGGAAGCGACAATTGAGGTTGTAGTAGTGTGTACACGTCATGCACAACACACACACACACACACACACACACACACACACACAAACTTTCACCACGTTCAGTCATGCGTAATTAAACTCATGACTTATATTCATGATCTTAATTACATCACATCATGGTGGGTGATGACGTCATCAGCAGTCTCACACAGACAGACAGACACAATACTGAAGTGATGAACAGTTGTTAAGTGTGGAACTTCATGTCTTTCTCACAAATATACTTAAATAAACTTTCCCTAAATACTTCTGACGTCAGTCAGGCATCGTGTATTCTTGGCGCCCAGACTCGACAAAAGAACCATCGACTCAGTGAAATCCGGCGCCACCGAACCCTTGCCGCACCCAAGCGAGTCCAACATGGCGGCCGGGTTTCACCCTGGTTCCTCCTCCCATTGTCTGCTGTGTCGTAACTATTGTCTCCATTTTAATACTTCCATTTTGGTGAGGGTTTGCCAGGCCGAGGTCCGGAGGAATTTCTATTTTTGCAGATAGTGCCGTGATGATGGTCATATAAATAATTATTTATCCCCTTATAATTCCTTTAATTATCTTTCCTCTTCCGTACATGACCCCCCCCCCCCGTACTTTTTCAGTAAGTGAATTATCCTTCGTTCGCTCTGGGTCACGTAATTATCCTTCGTTCGCTCTGGGTCACGTAATTATCCTTCGTTCGCTCTGGGTCACGTAATTATCCTTCGTTCGCTCTGGGTCACGTAATTATCCTTCGTTCGCTCTGGGTCACGTAATTATCCTTCGTTCGCTCTGGGTCACGTAATTATCCTTCGTTCGCTCTGGGTCACGTAATTATCCTTCGTTCGCTCTGGGTCACGTATTTGTAATAATTTTTATCATCATCTTTTCCCCTCTTCCCGCGCGTACATCTCCCCTCGCTCACTCCTACCCCACCGGCCGTTGGTGAGGCTTCACGCAGCGGCCCACGTCCACACACACACCCACCCGTCCTGCTCCGCTTACGAGCCTCTCCACGTGATGCTGCCGTGACGTCACTGCGATGCAGGCGTCCCGCACGTGATGCTGCCGTGACGTCACTGCAGTGCAGGCGTCCCGCACGTGATGCTGCCGTGACGTCACTGCAGGAGAGGCGTCTCCCTCTTAGCACTTCCATTACGTGATGACACAGCAATGGTTCACGTGATGGTAATGCATTAACGTAACTAAGATAGCCCCCCCCCATGTCGAGTGTGAGGTCTGGCTCACACTGCAGGGGTCGAGTGTGAGGTCTGGCTCACACTACAGGGGTCGAGTGTGAGGTCTGGCTCACACTGCAGGGGTCGAGTGTGAGGTCTGGCTCACACTGCAGGGGTCGAGTGTGAGGTCTGGCTCACACTGCAGGGGTCGAGTGTGAGGTCTGGCTCACACTGCAGGGGTCGAGTGTGAGGTCTGGCTCACACTGCAGGGGTCGAGTGTGAGGTCTGGCTCACACTGCAGGGGTCGAGTGTGAGGTCTGGCTCACACTACAGGGGTCGAGTGTGAGGTCTGGCTAACACTACAGGGGTCGAGTGTGAGGTCAGGCTCACACTGCAGGGGTCGAGTGTGAGGTCTGGATCACACTGCAGGGGTCGAGTGTGAGGTCTGGCTCACACTACAGGGGTCGAGTGTGAGGTCTGGCTAACACTACAGGGGTCGAGTGTGAGGTCTGGCTCACACTACAGGGGTCGAGTGTGAGGTCTGGCTCATACTACAGGGGTCGAGTGTGAGGTCTGGCATACTCTACAGGGGTCGAGTGTGAGGTCTGGCTCACACTACAGGGGTCGAGTGTGAGGTCTGGCTCATACTTCAGGGGTCGAGTGTGAGGTCTGGCTCACACTACAGGGGTCGAGTGTGGGGTCTGGCTCACACTACAGGGGTCGAGTGTGAGGTCTGGCATACTCTACAGGGGTCGAGTGTGAGGTCTGGCTCACACTACAGGGGTCGAGTGTGAGGTCTGGCTCACACTGCAGGGGTCGAGTGTGAGGTCTGGGTAATCCTCCAGGAAGGGTGTCATCACCACGTCGTGGTCAAGGCTGACCATTAAGTCCTCCTTACGGGACCTTCATCAAGTATAAACACACACCACATCACATCACGTATCACTGCTCGCGGTTAAACTCACAAATAAACAAATTCACAAACAAATGAAAAGATAATCAAATATCAAACACAGGATTAGGCCCGGATATCACTTTGGTGTAATATATATGAATACGATGATGTAATATATCATTAGGTTCAACATTATATCTTAATGTTCTTTCAAAGTGAACATAAACACTCATATTTAACCAGAATAATTCACCAGAAATACATTCCGTGTAGGAGTGACCTTATACCAGATTGGGTCTTAGGTAGTTAGGAAGTAACAGCCAATTAGAGAAGAGTAACCACTTCTTGCTAAGGTCTATATGTGTCAGTATCATGAGATAGTCGACCTGTGGTCGTGTCTCCATGATAAAAGGGCCGAACCATCGTGCTCAAAGCCCGGGTCAAGAACATGTTCTCCCACAATCCTTAAACTTCCAAAACTCATCTTAAGAACCGAAAGCCACCAGAGAACACTGGGTGTAAGGACCATAATGATCTGGCGGCCGACCCCAGCAACACATGGCAGAGTTTGAGCAACTATCACCTTTGTTACCCGCCCGTGAGAGGCAACACAGAGTTATGCAGTGTATGTGTGTGTGTGTGTGTGTGTGTGTGTGTGTGTGTGTGTGTGTGTGTGTGTGTTTTGAAAGTTAGTAACCGCGACCAACACGGTGTGAAGCGAAGGAAATTGACAATACACTTTCTATACCAGAGTGGAGACCATGGCTTTGTGTTGCTCCTCAAGAACACAGATCAAACAACACAGTGTGGAGGCAACATTCATTTTCTGTACAACACCTGCATGACTTTCTCGTAGTGGTTACGTCGCGAGTATAAGACTGAGTCTTCCAGGGGGGGAGGGGAATATCCTCGCTCGACTGCTCCTCCTTCAGTTGGCTTAGTTTTCCAAACGAGGTGAACGGCGGAAAAACTGTGAGAGAAGTTGAGGGGAGGCGGGTGTTTGTGGTGTCTGGAGGTACTGGAGCGGTGAAGGTCTACCATGACGTCATAAACTTCCCAGAGACAACAAGAGTCGAAGGTGATGTTGAGTATTGCGGTCGCGGGACGTGATGAAACAACACAGGCACCTCAAACACGTCCCTGGAAGCATCAGAGATCCCTAGGGCTAAGACGTTCCTGGAAGCAACACAGATACGTCCAAGACGTTCCTGGAAGCGACTCAGATACGTCTAAAACGTTCCTGGAAGAAGCACCATAGATAACTCAAATATCCCTGGAAGCACCATAGATACATCTAAGACGTTCTTGGAAGAAGCACCATACAAACCATCAAGACATCCCTGGAAGAAGCCCCACAGATACCTCACAAGACTTCCATGGAAGTGAGGCTCCAGAAATACCCTTACCCCTTCCCTTGGAGACATTCATGGAAGAGACACAGGAGATGCCATCCAGACATTCCAAGAAGGCGGCGAGGGTAATGAGGTGAACTGCTGCGTCGGATCGATCACTTGCGAAGCCGATTACTGAAGTGGGGTGATGGGTTCCAGTGGATGATGGCTCATTAAACGATGGGTTCCAGTGGCTCAATGAACGATGGGTTCCAGTGGCTCAATGAACGATGGGTTCCAGTGGATGATGGCTCAATGAACGATGGGTTCCAGTGGCTCAATGAACGGTGGATTCCAGTGGATGATGGCTCAATGAAGGATGGGTTCCAGTGGATAATAGCTCAATGAACGATGGGTTCCAGTGGATGAAGGTTCAATGACCGATGGGTTCCAGTGGATGATGGTTCAATGAGTGGTGGGTTCCAGTGGATGATGGTTCAATGAGTGGTGGGTTCCAGTGGATGACGAGTCTTGGGATAAACGGGGCAAGGAGGGTAAAGCGACCGACTCTTAGATGGTGAGGCTAAGTCCTGATTCCAGTCCTGGGTGGGATAGCAGAGGAAGTGGTGAAGGGGGCGAGAGTGTGACCCGTGGACGTCTTGGGGGAGATGGGGAGTAAGGAAGGGGCAGAGATGGAGAGGATGGGAAGTCTCGACACCGTCTTTGTCAACTTGCCCATTAGATAATGCAAAGGGGGGAGATGGGAGGGGGCTGGCGAGCCTGGAGCCTCATGCCATTATAAAAGGAGAATCACAGATATTGATTGTGGGATGAAGAGGGAGGTTGGTGAAGAGTGCTCGTCAGGTCTAATGATGCGTTGGGTCTATCACCTTCTTGAGAACGAAGGACCTGCTTAAGAAACGTCTATCTGTTGGGATGACGATGAACTGGTCTGACATGTTGTGTGGTAATGGTGGTAACTTGTCACATGTTGTGTGGTAATGGTAACTTGTCACATGTGGTAATGGTAACGTGTCACATGTTGTGGTAATGGTAACGTGTCACATGTTGTGGTAATGGTAACGTGTCACTTGTTGTGGTAATGGTAACGTGTCACATGTTGTGGTAATGGTAACGTGTCACATGTTGTGGTAATGGTAACGTGTCACATGTTGTAGGTATGGTCGGTATATATGATGGGGAGAAGTGGATGGTTATGGTTGTGGCTCTGAGGGCGTCACCATGAACAGTTTGTGTATGGTAGTCGAGATGACACGTGCAGCTGAATACCTAATCTTGTCCATCGCAATAACATATATATATATATATATATATATATATATATATATATATATATATATATATATATATATATATATATATTCCCAACGTAAGCCAGGTTCCCGTTTATCGACCAGACGCTTAGAGATGATGAAAAGCTGGTCGACAGTGGGTCGACTGGCCAGCCAAGGATTCGAATCCGGCTGGGGACGTGCACACGATTCATAGTCAACAAAGCTGAAGACAAAACCACGGAAGTCTTGAGTGGGGTAACCGCTGAGACGGGTCGTCATTGTCTTCTTGAACAGCCTTGGCTGTCCACTGTAAGTTTCATCACGTGAGTTTCATGGTTTTTTTTGGGTTACCATTGTTTCCCTTGGAATCTTTGTTTCCCTCCAAAAACGAAGGAAAGTCTTGTCTATATAGTGCTAGCTTCACTATGAAGATCCCCGGATATGTGTCTCCTCTTGGAGTCAATGTCGTGATTAGCATGTAATTTCAAGCTGCTTCTCTGACGTGAGGAATCAGGATCTGTCTTCTAATGAAATTCCACTACTTGCTGGCCCCAGAGCGAGTTAAATGTTGTACGTCAGGAGTGTTATGATGTCTCCCTGGACTAACTTAACATCTGACAACGAAGTTGATCAACACTGTACCATAAACTAGAGAGCAGTGACACCAGGTCAACACAACACAACATTTTGAACTCTCAGGGACTCTACACAGCACAACCTAAATCCCATAAGTCTACACAACACAACTTGAATCCTACACAACACAATACAACTTGAACCCCCAAAAGTCTGCACACTAACTTGAATCCCAAACGACACACAGTCATCTACAATTCCCAGAAACACTTACCGAACCAATTTTCCAGATTTCTCTGGAACACACACACAACATCATGACAGCAACCTCCTGCCACAACAAGAACATCAACTCAAAAGTCTGAAGGAGCTGCCAAGCACAATCCACACTCGACGAGACCCCAAGGACGACACAGCGAAGCCTCGTCCTTGAATTATCCCAAGAGAACATTATGTCTCTGTGATGCACAATGTCACGTGTCCTGTAGGAGCACCAAGTATTGGAACTTCAACACAAACAGACTTTTCACCCGACCGTCTTCACTACGAGGAGACAAAAGACTACAAAGCCACAAGCTTGACCTCTACTCTCAGTAATAGCATGGAAATAGAAGAAAAAAAATAAATAGCCTTTGACCACTGGAAACCCAAAATCATTGTCACTAAACCAAAGCAGTTAACGAAGGCGACCACAGGACTCCTGTAATTCGTCAATTCCACACCTTATTCTCCGTACGTGAGTACAACAGCCTAACCAACCACTCCCCATTCTCCGTACGTGAGTACAAGAGCCTAACCAACCACTCCACCCCATCATAGTTATTAACCGTCCATACAGGAGCTCGAAGTAGGGTAACAAGTGGGAAAGGTTCATCGTGAGTTCAACAGATGACATTCAGTACAGGTGATCCTGTGTGAGAGAGGCGTGATCGACTGACTACATCATTACATGTGGAGCCTCTCTTCACCCCCGACGTGCACTTGAGCCCACAATCAATATCACCAGCGACTATAATTACCCGCAACTTCAGGCTCCCTGCATCACCCTGCAGTATCACAGCATTGCTCCTTCAGGCTCACACTACTCGAGCGCCGGTGGGGCAAACTGACGAAACTCTGCAGCTAAAGCAGGAAGACCCAACTTGGGCCGAGTTTCCACCTGTGTCATGGTAGAGGACGTTCTCTTTGAAGCCTTCGCTTGATCTAACTATCGAGTGTCTCTACTTGTTATGGTATCTCCTCGTTGTGGTATCCTTCGCGTGATGCGCTACAGTCCTCAGGCATGGTCCCTGGTGCTAACCGAAGGCTCTCTGAGGAAATTAAGAAGGAGTGTGTCGGGGAAGGCGTGCGTCGTGTGCTGGGAAGAGTGGAGAGGCAATTTAGAACAGAGTGGATTGCTTGGGTCCGACGTGCTTCTGGTCTTGAGAGAAATGTGGTCTCCATAAAACTGACGAATTTAATTTACGTTTCTCTACGGAAACACAGGTTCTGAGGTGTGGACAGTTGATGAAAGCTGGCGAGTAGGAAACGAAAGGATGACTGAGAGGGGGGAAACTGAGAGAAAGTGGCCGAGGAGAATACATGAAAAGGCAACACATTCATTGAGAGAGAGAGAGAGAGAGAGAGAGAGAGAGAGAGAGAGAGAGAGAGAGAGAGAGAGAGAGAGAGAGAGAGAGAGAGAGAGAGAGACTAAATAATCCTAGCCTTGTAGAAGGTAAAGTCTGCAACCCCCCCACACCTGGGTCTGGCACAGTCATTTAAACACACCGTCTCTGATATTTACGCTGAGGTTGTTTAAATCTTCGCTCATCACTGTCATTTAAGCTAACTAATGACGCCTGAATTAACATCCTCGATCCACACCTCAAAATCAAGCTGCTCTCCACAGACAGGATTTGCCAGAAAGCAAAGACATGTGTGGAGGAAGACATAGTGCGACGCGCACCGCGCACCGCTGGCAGGCATCAGCAGGGGAAGCTTGTAACTCCGCCGGAAAATATAAATCTCCATGAAATATATTTTTCAAGATCCATCGCTTCAGGCGGGGCTACAGAACATCCCTCCTCCTCCTCCTCCAGGATCCTTCTTCCGTTCTTGGTAGGAAATATAGATTTAATACAGCTGAAGTCAAACGGCAACAGACCTAATGAACCTGTTTGTGATCATGAAATGAGAAAGAAACTCTTCAATTTGTCTGTCAACACTAGAAAGACAACCGTTTCTCTGCACAGTGGACGACCTGTCAGGTTCTCTTAAAATTATGGTGTAAAAACTATCATTTGTGGATGTGAAGCGAAATATTTCAAGCCTGGGTTTAAACGTATTGTGTAACTGGTCAATCATTCCGTAAGTTATGATATGGCGCTTCTTGCAACACTAGGCTACGTGAGGAAGCTATCTTGGATCCGGCACAAGGGATGACAGGTTCCCGGTAATACTCCAGCCACAAGAGCCACCACACTGGAGGACCGGCTCCCAGGCTCTTACCGGACCCGCTCGGCTCAAGGTATCAGCGAGGCAGGGCTGGAATTGTGGCGTAACACACTTGCATCATCACAAACGTATTAAAAGTTCATTTTTTTTTTGTACCATGACACATTTTTCACAAGCATTTGTTTCGCTTGGATGATAATGACGGTCTCCCTGCACGTAACTGAACGACAATGAATATGATTACCTTGGCAACAAACACACAGTTTTGAGCTTAATAATAACATCAGAAGGTAAAATAACAAATAATGATCAACAATAACATAACTGGCAACGTCTCGTCATGAGTTGCCACAATCTTCAAGATTGTCTTGACAAGTCATGCTCACAAACACAACAAAATTAGTTAATAATAATGATTTTTCCCCTTCTCTGAACAGCATCAATTATGCACAAAACAAAGGTTCAAGCATAACAACATTACATCAACAGCTTTGAATCTTTGTAACAAAGAGAAAGTTGGTAGTAATAATTAGCGTCGGCAGCGCAGCCAGCGACTTCCACTCCTGGTAAACAATTGCGAATTTAACGGTAAACAACAACATCGAACTGGTCTTATAGAAACATTAGGTTACGGTATCATTCATATAAGTGAAAATCTCTCTCTCTCTCTCTCTCTCTCTCTCTCTCTCTCTCTCTCTCAGCGACAAAGTATAATACTATATATATATATATATATATATATATATATATATATATATATATATATATATATATTCGTTCGTTCGAATGTGGCCTCTTTTGTCTGCTTCTGGCGCTGCCTTGCTGGAGGGGGAATTCTATTTCGTGTAGCGGGGTGGCGACGAAATGGATGAAGGCAGCAAGTAAGGATATATATATATATATATATATATATATATATATATATATATATATATATATATATATATATATATCTGTGTATATGTATGTATATATGCGTGTAGGCGTTTATATATATACATTGTATGTGGGTAGGTTGGGCCATTCTTTCGTCTGTTTCCTTGCGCTACCTCGCTAACGCGGGACACGCCGGTTAATATATATATGGAAGAAGTGATGACTTTAATGTTACTTGAGGTGACGTAAATCATTTGATCCGTCAACACCAATGTGGTCGGGGGAACATAACGAAGCGTTTATTTAGATGTTACAACGCTATGGTACAACGGTACACCTATGGTACAACGGTACACCTATGGACGACGGCGTTAGGACCACTTAGTGAAACGGTACACACTTAGTGGACGACGGTACGACCATTTAGTACAACGGTACACCTCTGGAGGACGACGGTACGACCTTATGGTACAACGGTACACCCCGAGGGTACAACGGTACGACCGTAGTGTGACAGCTTGACCTAACCTAACGTGACCTTAAGTTTGAGATCTGTACGCTTAAAGTTACTACTGTATCTGTTCCTCAGATACCCCATGCTTTAGTATCTGTTCCTCAGATAGTATCTGAGACAACAGTATCTGTTTCTCAGATTATATACGATGCATTTGTATCTGTTCCTCAAAACATCCGATACAGGAGTATCTGTAACTCAGATATATTATATTGTAGTATCTGTTCCCCAAAGATATCTAACAAGGTATCATCAGTTCAACAGAAAAGATCTGACGTATCTGTTCAACAGATAATATCTTTAATAGAAGTATCTGAATCAGATTAATATCTGTGGATATGACAGCGCACATTCTCCCGTGGAGGTCTGGATATATGTGGATGCGGAAGCGTGTGTTCGGGTGTGGGGAGGGCGCGAGATAACCATAAAGGGAGATAGATTCATGTGTTAGGTTATTGTACAAACGGTGAACATAAAGTTATACCATGTGTGGATATGGTAGGTACATGGGGTGAGGATTATACATCATTCATTCCAATTATGGTCTACATTATTTCTTGACCTTTGTATTATACATCTAAATATGATTTACTCCATTTTCAAGGAAGTTAAAATATCGTATTTGTAGATAACATATGAATTTTAGTTCTTATTGCCATTAATCATATGTAAATAGGGTCAAATTTACGATAGATTATTCGTAATTGTCTTTTGCTGTCGTGTGTGATGACAGTTTTCCCTCAAGAATCATTAGTAGACGAGATCATATGATCATCCATGATTCCGACGCGTCGGTCATGATATTAGATAGATAAACGAGATAAATAGACCTCATGGCTTCCTAGATCTCTGACACACGTTCCCTGTGGCTGCTCCTAGTACAGGGTTGGCCAAGACCAAACTCTTCACGTCTCCCTGGCCTTACCTGTTATGCCTCCTGCAGATGCAATGTATTCCATGCATTCTTCCACCCAACCATTGCTCTCCCTGCGGTACTCTAGCACTCTATGAGTACTGTGTACGGTCATTATGCTGTATTAAGCCTTATGGAGGTTGTTAGAACTGTCCCCTCACAGTGTGGCAAAAGGTGGGACACTGGCAATGTCCCAGACCTTGGCAGGAACCAAGATAAGTTCACCTTCGTGTCTTCAGACGTTTAAAACAAACAGCAAAACATTTTGACCTTACGACAATGATGATCAGCTACCACGAGACATTGTGATGTTCACAGTTCTCTGATGGGATGAATTTGAAATGGATTAATCTTCAAATGTTACGTGGTATTAGTTATAAACTTCGGGTTAAGCTGAGGATTCATGTATGAAGAACGGATATTATATCTATTATGCATGTAATGACTTCAAGCTATATTCAGGATTACCCGAGGGTCAATAATAACTCTAGCTCAATTCCGGATTACCCGGCTGGATTTAAGAGATTAATGTTGGTGCCAATTCAAAATCCATTGACAATAAAACAAGTGACAGACGGCATTTAAATCGTGTTGACCTGTAGTCTTCAAGGTTAACACATTTCACACACACAACCCGATGACACTTGGCTATCTATCATTGCTATCGCTATCCCCGTCTAATAATGGATGCGTTTAGCTAATACAGGAATGAAGTATCTTATTTCTTTTTCTAATGTATTGACTGTACTCAGGTGAGGTTCCCATACCTGCAGACAAGGTAAAGTTAATGATCATTTCATTCATGTAGCCATGTGGGAGTTCAAATCCCTCACTGAACCAAGGAAGAAAATGACCTGTTAAAATAAATGACATGTTTTTGTTTTGAAGATCATTTCACTGACGACGTAAACAATGCTGAGCTGTGCAGGAATTATGATGACTGCGGTCTGCATATGCAGCCACTGTATGCATATTAATACATCACAATGATGACCACATGTGTTGTGATGATGATGATGATGATGATGATGATGTGTGTGTGTGTGTGTGTGTGTGTGTGTGTGTGTGTGTGTGTGAGGTTCACCACTCGCTTATACATATAACACAAAGGCAGATCTTGGGGATCAATACAACACTCGTTCATGCTTTCCATTTCCACAACCATCAACAGGGAGACACGAGGGGTTGTGAGACCATGACCTTAGGGGTCATACTGACCTCTGACCCCCCTCCCCCTCCCTCCCCCACCCCCACATCGACCGGTCCTCACAAACTTCCACAGGAAACAAAGGAACACGTGAGATCTTACTCATGAATTCCAGGAAGGAACGCCAGGAACACGTCATGCACGGACGAGTGACTGCCTGTTGGAGGAGGAGGGGATGTCATGCGGGTCACTGGCAAGCTGTCATGTGGGTCACAGTGCATGAATGGTCTTCGTGTGACAACAGCTTGGTAACAGAGGGTCAGGTGTTCTATATTGGGGTCAAATCATGGGTCAGACTAGTGTAACCAAAGGTACTACAGTTCAAGGGTCGTCCTGTCGTGATGAGGGTTCGTACCGTCGTGTTCAAGGGTCGTACCGTCATGCTCAAGGGTCGTACCGTCATGCTCAAGGGTCGTACTGTCGTGCTCGAGGGTCGTACCGTCGTGCTCAAGGGTCGTCCTGTCGTGCTCAAGGCTCGTCCTGTCGTGCTCAAGGGTCGTACCGTCGTGCTCAAGGGTCGTCCTGTCGTGCTCAAGGGTCGTACCGTCGTGCTCAAGGGTCGTACCGTCGTGCTCAAGGGTTGTACTGTCGTGCTCAAGGGTCGTACCGTCGTGCTCAAGGGTCGTCCTGTCATGCTCAAGGGTCGTACTTGTCGTGCTCAAGGGTCGTACCATCGTGTTCAAGGGTTGTATCGTCATGCTCAAGGGTCGTACCGTCGTGCTCATGGGTCGTACTGTCGTGCTCAAGGGTCGTACCACCGTGTGCTCTTCGGTAAACCAAAGAAAATAACAATGTTCTCAAAGACTCTTGAATAAATCTTTCCAATTTGAATATGTAAAGTGAAGGGTACTTACAATTTCTTCTACAGGATGAACGTGCACATACCCGGACACACCCGTATGAATGTATAAATGATGAGATGAATAAATGAATGATAAAAGAGGATATGATGACGTCTTCATCACACGAGACAGTACATTCAGCCACTTGTAGTTCAACTGAGGACCTACATCAAGCGTTCAACTGGCTGTGCCCTCTGTCCTTGGGTAGATGTTGAGGGAAATGCATGAGGGAAAGTCACCCTAATAACCTTGCTGCCACATCTCACTCCTACAACCTCTCACACAACCTAACAACCTTCTAGAAACTCAAGAGGGGGAAGGGAGGGTGCTAGGATGACGTAGACATATCGGTAAGGTTGCGACAGACAACACAGGCCAACAGTAAGTTCACTTACATCCCACGGAGACGAAGGTGACCCCTTGTATTCAACACACCTCAGATGACCTCACACTTTCAAGTCTTGATTGTGTGTGAAAGGAATGATTCCATGCATGCATTCAAGCATGAACTTAACAGCCTTTTCAGTTCCATATTGACTATGGTCGGTCTCGTCCAATTAGAGATAGATAGATAGATAGATGGATAGATACATAGAGAGAGAGAGAGAGAGAGAGAGAGAGAGAGAGAGAGAGAGAGAGAGAGAGAGAGAGAGAGAGAGAGAGAGAGAGAGTGCTTATATATTTGCATATGAAACCCTTTTTTTTTTTTCTTAAAGCCAATTGCTCTACCAATTACACATAGTTAAGTGCACTAAGGCACACTACTCATGATTATAAATACAATAATCTTCTTAGAATACTTTCCAAGTATAAGTAACAATGTGGCGCTGTGGCTTTATAAGTTTTGTGGCAGTTTTCTTACAAACCCGAGTCTGATCCATGGATAACCAATACAGTTGTGAGTTACGAAATATTACAGTATGGAGAGGCTCTTCCTAACTAGGAGCAATAAAATACTAAGTGATGCAAAGAACTTCTATGACACCTTTCCATAAAGGTCATGATATTCCATGGGGCATAAATGTACGTGCGTAATTTAGCAGGAGTACGGGCGTATGTACGCTTGTATGATATCGTAAGCATGACCTTTGAATATAATGGGTAGCCAATAGATATAACTACACACTAGACCTAAACATGTATCCTCTCTGTTAACAATTAAGTCATCATAAGCTTATTCACATAAGGGACAATATAAAGATCTATATAATTAAAGATTAAACAAGATTAGCTTAACGTAATCTTGTTAAACGAGTTTCAAACCCTATAAAAACGTACCTATTAACAGTGATAATGATATGTTTTGTCATTAAATCATACAGAAGAGCAAGACACATTGGTAACCTAACCATACAGAATGATAACCTAGTAGATTGGTAACCTAATCATACAGAATGATAACCTAGTCGACTGGTAACCTAATCATACAGAATGATAACCTAGTAGATTGATAACCTAATTATACATGATGATAACCTAGTAGATTGGTAACCTAATTATACAGAATGATAACCCAGTAGATTGGTAACCTAATTATACAGAATGATAACCCAGTAGATTGGTAACCTAATTATACATGATGGTAACCCAGTAGATTGGTAACCTAATTATACATGATGGTAACCTAGCAGATTGGTAACCTAACCTAACCTAGTAGATTGTAACCAACCTAACCTAGTAGATTGGTAACCTAATTATACATGATGGTAACCCAGTACATTGGTAACCTAATTATACATGATGGTAACCCAGTAGATTGGTAACCTAATTATACATGATGGTAACCTAGCAGATTGGTACCCTAACCTAACCTAGTTTTACTTCAAAACATTACAGAGATATACAAGTCTCTTTTATAAGGTGACCAGTAACTTATATGTCCGTTTCAATGAACTACGATGTCTTCTTCATTGTGTCCTCGAAAGCCAATCATGTTAACAAAACGATAAGTTCCCAAGTGCACTTTCGTGTACTGATCACACCGTTCAGGGGAGATACAGGAATGAGATAGAAGACGTAGAACAGCCAGTTGTTGATATACAAGTAGGAAGAGACGCAGCTAAGACGTCATTGGTAAACAAATAATTCCATACAGTCGAAAGAGACTTTCGTAACATACGAATTTCGGTGATGGACAACTGTCCTTTATATAAGACCTCATTAGATACAGTGTAATCTCGTAACTCATTACTGAAGCTATATCGACATATGTGACTGAACTATACTGATTTCAGGCCTTCGCTCTGAACACGAAACCGATGAATTTTCCCTGAAGGAAAACATGTATGGAATAGCACCAGAAGGATTCAAGGTGATTCCTAGATATGTGAAGATAGGATGATACTTCCTACGATGGGATGATCATATATGGTACCTGGGATGCCAATGAGGTTAGGATGATAGGGTTTACTGATAATTGCTAGGGATAAGGAGGATGATCATTAGGGATTAATATGATGATCTATTGATTCCTAAGAGCTGGGGTAACACCCGCTGGATAGCAGGATTATCCTGAAAACGTTGGGTAATCTCTGGGGTTAGGATGATCTCTAATGACAAGGATAATCTCTGGGGTTAGGATGATCTCTAATGACAAGGATAATCTCTGGGGTTAGGATGATCTCTAATGACAAGGATAATCTCTGGGGTTAGGATGATCTCCTAGGACAGAGATAATTTCTGTGGGCTATGGTGATTAAAAAGGACCGGATATTTTTCATTCGTGGGTGTTGGAATCATGTCTAAGTCCTGGAATAATCTCTTGGAGATGGAGTAATCTCCAGGATTAACAATCTCTGGAGGATCATAT
Source organism: Panulirus ornatus (assembly GCF_036320965.1). NCBI lineage: Eukaryota > Metazoa > Arthropoda > Malacostraca > Decapoda > Palinuridae > Panulirus > Panulirus ornatus. Next base: position 12,988,014 of record NC_092285.1, read on the forward strand.
TATGAAGAACATGGAGAACAACGTCTAAGGCTTACGTTAATCTCCAGAGATTTATCTCACAAACTCTTAGATTTCACTTAAGACACACACTCTCTGGGGTGATTATTTCTTGAGACTAGGATGATGATTTCTGGGGGTTTGTACGGTAATCTCTGGGGGTTAGACACTACAGCTGTAGCTGAGAATCTACACCTAAAGCAGGAATGATTAATTCAGAACGACCCCTGAGTTGGTCATACACCACATGATCTCGAGTACGACTCAGGACGACCCCTGACCTGGTCATACACCACATGATCTCAAGTACGACTCAGGACGACTCTTGAGCTGGTCATACACCACATGATCTCAAGTACGACTCAGGACGACCCCTGAGGTCGTCATACCACCTGATCACTGCAGGATCCTGAACGACCTCTGGTGGTGGAGTTACTCCCATGTACCTGCTGGAGGACTGAGGACGACCTTTTGGTCGTATCTCCACATTAAAGCTGAAGTCGTTGGGGAAGCCCCAGCCAGACTGCAACTGTCAATACATGTAATTAGTGGATGTAATTACCAGATGTACCCAGATGACTCCACACACACGCAGCCGTGGCAAAGGGCTTGGGGCTGACCTATCCATGGGCGCCATAGACAGTCATGGTCGCCTCTACAGATCAAAGACCTCTAGTTCCTCCTGCAGAAGGTGAGGGTAAAGACCTCTGGTTCCTCCTGCAGAAGGTGAGGATAAAGACCTCCGGTTCCTCCTGCAGAAGGTAAAGACCTCTGGTTCCTCCTGCAGAAGGTGAGGGTAAAGACCTCTGGTTCCTCCTGCAGGTGGTAAGGGTAAAGACCTCCGGTTCCTCCTGCAGGTGGTAAAGACCTCTGGTTCCTCCTGCAGGTGAGGATAAAGACCTCTGGTTCCTCCTGCAGAAGGTGAGGGTAAAGACCTCTGGTTCCTCCTGCAGGTGGTAAGGGTAAAGACCTCCGGTTCCTCCTGCAGAAGGTAAATACCTTTGATTCCTCCTACAGAAGGTGAGGGGTAAAGACCTTGCTCCTGCAGGAGGTGAGGGTAAAGACCTCTGGTTCCTCCTGCAGAAGGTGAGGGTAAAGACCTCTGGTTCCTCCTGCAGAAGGTGAGGGTAAAGACCTCCGGTTCCTCCTGCAGAAGGTGAGGGTAAAGACCTTCCTCCAGCAGGAGGTGAGGGTGAAGACATCTGGTTCCTCCTGCAGAAGGTGAGGGTAAAGACCTTCCTCCAGCAGGAGGTGAGGGTGAAGACATCTGGTTCCTCCTGCAGAAGGTGAGGGTAAAGACCTTCCTCCTGCAGGAGGTGAGGGTGAAGACCTCTGGTTCCTCCTGCAGAAGGTAAAGGCCTCTGATTCCTCCTGCAGAAGGTGATGGGTAAAGATCTTTGATTCCTCCTGCAGATGGCGCTGAAGACCACTGATTCTCTTACAGATGGTTGCATGCACTTGCACGATGATCCATCTGTTATCGCAAAAACGATAACTGAAGAATTTATCAGAAAAAAAAAATTACTGAATTTCATAAAGATTTTGCCTCCCAGAAATTCGTGCCTAATTGTGTGTGTGTGTGTGTTTGTGTGTATGTGTGTGTGTGTGTGTTTGTGTGTAAGTGTGTGTGTGTGTGTGTGTGTGTGTGTGTGTGTGTGTGTGTGTGTGTGTGTGTGTGTGTGCATCAAGATGCTTTGCATATACATGTGGGTTATATGCATAAATATGAAAATTCCTGCCACTTTGGGGTCATGCATAGCAAGGCGCACGAATTTCGGTTCTTTGTAAAAAGAAATAAATGAGAGAACTCGCTCACCCCGTTCTCTACCGTGACACGTTTTCATGTGTAATAGATAACCATGGGGGGGGTCTGTGATTTACTGGGTAGAAACCATAAAAGACCACAGAACATTACTTCAGATTGCCATGGTTGTTGATAGCTTGACACACAGACAATAACCCAACGGAAGAATTATGTGATGTTCTCTAACTCGTTATGTAGAAACCGAAAGTAGCAGTGATGGTCGGTAATCCACAGGTTATAAACCGTAGATTCGACCCAGGAGAGGGTATTTCAGTGTAAGGGTCTCTAATCTACCTGGTAGAAAACCACCCAATCAGTGTACAGTAGATTTGAACCCATAAGCCTGTGTGACTTAACTTTCTGTTGCACAGGCCTGTCTGTCTGTGTCTACATCTGTTGTCTACACCGTATGTCTGTCTGTGTCTACATCTGTTGTCTACACCCTATGTCTGTCCGTGTCTACATCTGTTGTCTACACCCTATGTCTGTTGACCCTCCCACCCCAATATTCTGCTTCCCACTCTGACCCACATTTCTATTTTCCTGATAAAGTCCTGTTCAAGTCTGTTGCACATCTTCTGTGTCAGTCTTGCCCAAGTTTTTCTATTACCCAACCTCACCACCATTTTCTCCCATTCCATCAATTACATCATTCGTTCTCTCAATTCTTTCACTCAGTCCTTCCCCTATTCCATCTTCTTTCATTGCTATCTTCTTTCCCCATCTCTCCTCCTTCCCTTCCTTCAATCTCTCGTTTTCCACAATCATTTTCTTCATTCTTTCTCGAATGTTCAGCTGGGAAAACGTGCCCCAATATACGTCACTCTCATAAAACCGACTTTCAATCACGAACATTTGGTGTGAATACGTTCGTGAAGATCCCTTGAGTGTCGTAGCTTTCGTGAACGCGTCTTTCGTGTCCTCGTCATAGATCATGTCTCGTGTGTCCTGAGCATCGTTCGTGCAGTTCGTAAGCTTGTGGTTCGGTTCTCTGCTTCGTAGTCGTGGGTTTCCGTGCGCGCGTGCGTGCGTGCGTTCGTGGTGACGAAACATGAGCGGTCACGGACGTGTGCGTGCGTGCGTGTGTGTGCACGTGCGCTCAGCGAAGACGTCAAGACATGGTCTTGCATTATCCTCTTGGGAAACCCTGGCTTCTCGCAACACACGAGAGAAAACGGGAAGTGTGTGTGTGTGTGTGTGTGTGTGTGTGTGTGTGTGTGTGTGTGTACAATGTTAAGTCAGATATTAAACAATCTTGTCCATAAGGTTGTTAATCAGGCCTCTTGTTGTATTGAGGTTATCCTTACTAACCATAAGTCAGCACGGACCGGCCCTGGGTCGCGCCGCCCGCATGGGTTCGAATCCAGGTAGATGGTCTTGCCCCTCAGGCCGGGATGCGCGCGCATACACGCGAATGAGTTACAACACCACAGGTTAACAGAACTGGGTAACCCGACTGTGACGCTTTCTCTCCGTAACACACACACACACAGTTATCACCCCTGGCAAGTAACCATGTCTACATCACAACCGCCGAAACAGACCTGTAACACCTCTTAACAAGCCCGTAACACAACTGGTCTACAACCCTTATGAAAGGTAGGCCAAGCGTCACTGTCCTGCGGACAGTGACGCTGTGATGGTGACGAAGCCACAACTGTGCGTCACACTGGCGTCCCGACGCCTTAATACGTCAGGGAAATATCACCACGCGTCACACGTCACGGGCCACTCGTCGCGCGTCATCACTGGACAAGCAGATTACCTCCCTCCCCCCACACGTCACGAATGACGTAAGTACACTTGGGCATCTCCACAATATATGGGTGGGACGGACGTAAACCAGTCTATCACCATCTATCGCTCGTAACTCGTCGGGATGATCTCGTAAGTGCGCCCCCCCCCCCCCACCCTAAAGGTACGTACTTAAGGGAACTTTATCTCACGAGTGGTTACGCCCTTTGGCTGCCGATAAGCCATTTTGAGAGGCACTTAAATGTCCTACGTTGACCTGGCGCTGGTGCCAAGACACAGGCGTGTCTACGTACACACTCGGGTATATACTCAAACGTCTTCTGTCTTCGTTAAGTTGTACTTTGAAGTTGCATCTGGTGTATCTCTACAGTGGGTTCAACTTGGCTTCCCAGCTTCTTAAATATGTTTAAAATCTGCCATAAACACACATATTTTGTGCCAAGGTCATCTGTCTTGTATTAAACATTTTGGGTTTGATTTCCTGATATTCGACATTTTTAAAAATAAAGTTATACAATTCTATTTCAACTAGTTTTACCACAGTTGTGAAACTGATTCAATTCTCTAAAAACAAAGAATGGGATGATGAAACCTCATTGGGTAAAAGAATGAAAAAAAATAATGAAGGTTTTACCACAGTTTCCGACGCCAACATTTAAGAAGGAACGTTTCTATGGTGTAAGCGACCGGCCTCTTGATGCCGGCCGCGTCCTGTAGAGAAAGCGATGTAAACAAACGCACAACAGCTGATGATGGTGATCATCCGCGGTAGAAAGTGGTATCCCACAAAGGGGAGGAGGAGGAGGAGGGGGGGGATGACAGGCGACAGTCATGAGAACGGCGATAACAAGCCAATGGCCCAGACGTGAGGGAATGGATCAGAAACCCGTGTATTACGTCACCCGCTGTGTGTTCGGTACACACACACACACACACACATATCCGCCATGATGAATTAGTTCACGACAAACACATACGGTTCTGAAATACCTTTTTTTTTTGTACAAATAAGTGTTCATACACCAAATAGCTTTATAAAAAACAAATTCTTATTGTGGTAATATAATGGAAAGAGGATATTATGCGCAATATTACTGAGGTATAATATACTTTAGAAAGCAGTATATCTTGATATATCAACAGTACGTCTTACCTGTGGTTATATATATGTCTCTCTTCATCCAGCATACTTATTATACACCTATAACTGGGCGGTATATCTGGGGAAAGACTGGCAGTGTATTACCATAGGGTTTCAGGAAAATTTGTCCACGTTTAAGCTTTCAGTGTGTGTCTATGCATTTATGTCTGCAATTACATTCGTAGGGCTCTTTCTCATATGCATTACCCCACAACTTTGATCTTTATCTCTTCACTTATTCATAACGGATATCCTTCCTTATATCATCGCCAGATGAGGGATCGTACACACCACATGGACACACACAGCAGCACGGCGGAACTCCACACAACAACAAACCATTTTTCCTCCTAAATATTTTCCTCCCTTGTTCGTCTCTGCTGGTGTCATCTCGCATGTTAAATCCTGTGGATCGAGTTGACATGAGACAAGGATGAGCTTTGCCCTGAGCTCGTTCTACTAACCTTTGGCGAGATCATCAAAGATGCAGCCTCGCGTTTATCTTCAGGGAAAGCCCTGGTCCCCACTCGCTACATGACCCCCCCTACTGTTATCATGCCTCCAACACTACACCAGTTTTGTGCGTCTTTTGTCTGCACGTGACGCCTCTTCTTGTGTCTGCCTGTGAAGTTTTCTACTATATATATATATATATATATATATATATATATATATATATATATATATATATATATATATATATATATTATACCACTCCAGCCTGTGTGTTTGAAGGAAGTTAACCCATGCAAACCAATAAAACAGTTCGCGAGGTAAATTCTGTTTGGTTATAAATATTTTTGTTAGGCCTTTTGAAAAAAAAAAAAAAGACATTTTGTTTTTGTTTGGAGGCAACTTTTGTCCAACTGTTGGCCTTTGAACTCTGCTGACAAATGTTATTTCCGCGACATATAATTCATTCCTCAAACTTTTTTCAAAAATCACCTTTTAGTTTATTTACTGATGTGTTTTTAAGGAATTAAAGAAATGTTTGGTAAAAGGATCTTCTGTTGAGATCAAACTTTTCTCTCAATATACTTATTTCATATTTCAATGATCCTACTTTTACTGAAACGTTAAACAACTTAATCTGTCAACTTAAGTGTTCACATCGTATAAATGATCGGCTTCAACTTTTGATAAATGATAATGAAAATAACTGATTACAATATGTGTAACTCATACCACAACATACACAAATACAATACCAAGTATAATTTCTACTTTCCCCACTTACAAAACTTAATTCGTTGACCGTATTAGCCACTTATATCTACTTTAGCTTACAAACTCTTCACTACAACTTACGGAAAGAGGGTAAAACACACGCACGCACACACACACACACACACACACACACCGCAGTAGGTAAAGGGCCGAGCGGGTACAAGAGAAGGCTAAAGTCACATTTCTCTTCAAGAATGGAGTCTGGGAAATTGCTCTGGCCTGCAGACTGATCTCCCTCATGACTGTGGCCTGGTATATACTGGCAAATACCGCCAGGAAGCAAGAAGACTGATGGATGAATGGAATGAACCAAGAGTGATGGATGGATGGAATGAACCAAGAGTGATGGATGAATGGAATGAACCAAGAGTGATGGATGGATGGAATGAACCAAGAGTGATGGCTGGATGGAATGAACCAAGAGTGATGGATGAATGGAATGAACCAAGAGTGATGGATGGATGGAATGAACCAAGAGTGATGGATGAATGGAATGAACCAAGACTGATGGATGAATGGAATGAACCAAGAGTGATGGATGGATGGAATGAACCATGAGTTAGGGACGCGTGGAATGAACCAAGAGTGACGGAATGAACTATGTGATGAAACTGTAAATATTGCCAGCATACAGGTTAAAATATCTGTTTAATAGTTATGAAAGTTCAAGAGATGGGGGCCACCATGTATGTAGAACTCCCTCCCCGTACATTACAAGAGATGGGGCCCCACGAATGTGTAAACTACCTCCCCGTACAGTACAAAGAAGTAATTATACCTACTTTTTTTTTTCCAAGAAGACAAAACAAATACACTGACAAAGATCTTAGACTAACAACACGCTCGCACAAGGACACACAAGAACAAGAACACAAGATATTCACGGTCGCCGAGGCGGAGTAAGACTGACCGAAGATCACAGACGCGCTAATACAAGGAGGGACACACCTGACCACGACCTGACCTCAAAAGGGTTAGGTCAAAGGCCAAGCCATCCTACCCGAGGGTCGTACCGCCGTGTCGACTCAAGGGTTACCGTACCGTCATGCTCAAGGGTCGTATCGTCGTGCTCAAGGATCGTACGATCGTGCTCAAGGGTCGTACCGTCGTGCTCAAGGGTCGTATCGTCGTGCTCAAGGGTCGTACGGTCGTGCTCAAGGGTCGTACCGTCATGCTAAAGGGTCGTATCGTCGTGCTCAAGGGTCGTACGGTCGTGCTCAAGGGTCGTACCGTCATGTCAACTCAAGGGTCGTAAGGTCGTGCTCAAGGGTCGTACCGTCATGTCGACTCAAGGGTCGTACCGTCATATCGACTCAAGGGTCGTACCGTCGTGTTTAAAGGTGTTATTATTAACTCACATCTTTCTTGAGATTATACAACGTTAGTTGTTATAAAAAAAAAAAAGGCTTTCAGAAAAACGTTAACTGTTGCAGGCAGCAAACGTGTCTGGAGGACTGGCTATGACATTATCACGAGTGGCGTTTTTATCAAATGTATTAAACTACTTTTGTGCTGGTAGATTGTGCCTGTTTTGGCACGCACTATTTTTCTACTACGAGCTTAATGGTAGACAAATCTACCGACCAGTTGGGACTCGTGATGACTGAGAATGTTGACAGGAAATTATCACTCTGGGGAAAAAATGTATTCAACTACCCGGTGCAACAAGGCCAATTATTTCTGCCGTAACCATGAATCATGGACAGGAAATATATACAACTACAACTCTACAACAATTTTCCCGACAAATAATACCACTGGCAAATAAAGGACTTGTGAAAAACTGCAGCACTGCAGACACAAACAGTCAAGTGAGACACTTTCCCCGCCCGTCCATTGTCAGGTGTGGAGAACACTGGCACATTCTGACTCACGTTTTGATCCTAACTTACAGTATAGTCTGTCGTCTGTACGTAATCCTGTAACTAATGTTACAGCTGATGTTCGATGGTGAATATATATCTTATAACCCGATTTAAAGTGTTGTATGGTACACAGACCGGTGTATGTGGTAAACTACGGGAGGATTTGAACCTGTAATGACATCTGATCATCCCTTGAGCATGAGGATATGATGGTCAAATGAAATCTAATGTATGTGTTATACATTTCGGAAAAAATTAATAAAGTACTGAGGATGGAAGGGGAAAGAATGAACAAAGGGAGGGAGACAGAGAGAGAGGAAGCAGCTCCGGGAGGACATAGATGACCCAAATGGAAAACAGAGGCTGTGGTAATACGGGAAGAGAAGGAAGGAAAGATGTGGAGGTTTGGGACCCATGGGTAGGCCGTTGTGTTGTCTGTTTCTTTCCCTACACCGCTAAGCTTTAGAACACAGGAGTGAGCTGTTGCGATGTCTGCTTCTCCCCGAACACCGCTAAGTTTTGGAACTCTTTGCCTTCTCGTGTCTTTCTAAACACCCACCACTTGACCCCTTTTGAAATTCAGGCTTTCAAGTTCTTCCTTAACTTTTATAATAAATTTTCTTCCTCTTTTTTATTCCCTGCGTCAGTTTAGCTCTTCATCTTCCTTGGATTGCCTGACTTGGACGAAGGCTACTGCCCAGAACCAGAGCTCTGGACGTGAAAGGAGAACAAGACTGGCTGCTCAGCAGTTACAAGGGTGTGCGTCAGGCGCTAACGATGGCTTCGCCTACGAAGGGGGGGGGGGGGGGGGGGGGGGGGGGGGGGGGGGGGGGGGGGGGGGGTCAGGCAACGGTTCGCCAGCTAATGACGAGACCATGAAACGAAAGGATCCTGGTTGCATTTCACCGTCCATGATGGTGGCGGGGAGTTATGAAGGGAAGGGTGTGCGCTGGCGCGGATGTGAGCCAGCAATATGGTGATTTGGGAGTTGGCTTCTGTGCATGCATGTGTTTGTTGACGAGCGAACTGTCGTCACATACCGAACAAAGGTCAGAGGTGATTACGGCGGGACATCAAAAGATCTAATGGGGACCAAAGGTGAAGTATGACGTCATGAAGTCTGAGAACACTGAACTAAATAGAGACCAAAAGGCTTGACGTCTGATGTCACGGATGTATGGAGACCAGAGGAACGTCTGACGTCATGGGGCAGGTATAACGAAATATGACATCATGGACGCAAGACCTGATCTACGAAATCAAACATTCATCTGATTCACGAAAAAAACACGAATAATTCACCCTGAAAACAGAATGTGGTCATTACGAAAGAGAAAATTTGGATGTATAATTTTCATTCGTTGAGCGACGAGTATGAATGAATGTGTACAGTGAAGGACAATGAATAATGGACAACGATTCTTTCTTTCTTTTTTTTAGACTGAACCACTGTGATTACGTGAGCAGGCACTCAAACAGCGTCATGCACGCACGTGCGTAATGTCTACCCGCACGTACGTGGAGAGAGAGAGAGAGAGAGAGAGAGAGAGAGAGAGAGAGAGAGAGAGAGAGAGAGAGAGAGAGAGATGGCAGAGAAAAACACACCCTTGTCAGCTTCTTCATGTTAATCACCTGACCTTGGCGATGACGTGTGTATGTGTGTGTGTGTGTGTGTGTGTGGAGGGGAGGGGTAGAGATGGTGGTGGGAGGGCAGGACACCCAGGTACTGGGGAGAGGGTTGGGGGTTGGGGAGGATAAGGGGAGAAGCCGGAAATATCACGGATGTGTTGGCGACGTGAATATGTCCTTACGTCAGCAGAGAGAAGACCAGAGCGGGTCGTGGGTGACCCGGATCACCTCGTGTTGGAGGAGCAGCCTGCTGGTGGAGACGGTATAGCAAGACGAGGGAGGAACTTCCACACGAGTATATAGCAAGACGAGGAACTTCCACACGAATATATAGCAAGACGAGGAACTTCCACACGAATATATAGCAAGACGAAGAACTTCCACACGAGTATATAGCAAGACGAGGAACTTCCACACGAGTATATATATAGCAAGACGAAGAACTTCCACACGAGTATATAGCAAGACGAGGAACTACCACACGAGTATATATATAGCAAGACGAGGAACTTCCACACGAGTATATATATAGCAAGACGAGGAACTTCCACACGAGTATATAACATATTGGCAGGGACTGCCAGACGCCGCTGGCATGTCCTTGTTTCCTTGCCTACATGGCTGAGTTCTAGTAGATCTCCTTACCAGTCTATCCTGACGACACCAACCACTTCTACCCATTGCTATCACGAGCCGCGTTGCCTCCCCACATCCGGCAACACGCGCACTATTTCCCTCGTATCCTCTACATGTTGTGCTCCGTGACTGGGGCCTTCCGTTATGAAGGATATATATATATATATATATATATATATATATATATATATATATATATATATATACACGTGATCTGCGCCTCACTCCTGCAGCAGGGCACACCACCTTCAGCCAGGTCCTCCTCCTCCTCTTCCTGCTGGTCGACTACAAAAAACTACGGCTGGAGACAATCAAGTGTAGCGTGTTGCTCCAGCGCCCCGAGTGAAAGGGAGAGAGAGAGAGAGAGAGAGAGAGAGAGAGAGAGAGAGAGAGAGAGAGAGAGAGAGAGGAGGGGGACTCTCTCTCTCTCTGACTTCTCGGAAAATAATATGGTCGGACACACACACTGACAGACAAACGGAAGGGGCGCGCGCCAAAAGGAAGCCATCCAGCCCTTCCTCCGGCAGTTCCAGGAATCATCAACAAGTGACCCGCTACACTCCACCATCCAGCCCTTCCTCCGGCAGTTCTGGGAAACACCCGAGCGATGACCCACTTCACACTCACCCCAGCTGTTCCTCCTCACCTTGACAGATCCCCCGTCGATCCTGGCCTACGTCACCCCACATCTTTGGTCGCTCCCTGTCAATCAGGTCTGTCCAACTCCTCCATTCTGTCTCGCTTGGTCGTCCTCGACCGTCTATCTGCCACCAAGTCCTTCTTCTCTGGTCCTCGACTCTGGAAAAAGAAGGGGAAAATAATCCGTTACGTCCGTGTTCTGCCACGGACGAGGTCAGGAGACTTGGCTGTCCGTGGGTGCACGTGGTGGTGATCGCGGATCCTCCACGCGAAAACTAAACGTCCATCTTCGCGAAAATAGGGGGTACATATTCGCAAAAACAGAGGGCCAATTTCCTGAAAACAGAGGGTACATATTCACGAAAACAGAGGGCCATTTTTACGAAAACAGGGGGGACATATTCACGAAAACAGAGGGCCATTTTTACGAAAACAGGGGGGACATATTCACGAAAACAGAGGGCCATTTTTACGAAAACAGGGGGGACATATTCGCAGAAGCAGAGGGCCATCTTCGCGAAAACAGAAGGCCGTCTTCGCAAAAACAGAAGGCCGTCTTCGCGAAAACAGAAGGCCGTCTTCGCGAAAACAGAAGTCCGTCTTCGCGAAAACAGAAGGCCGTCTTCGCGAAAACAGAGGGCCATCTTCGTGATATCTACAGCTGGGTTGTGTGTGTGTGTGGGGGGGGGGGGTGAGAGGAGATAAGATAAGGGCAATTAAGGGTGATACATGGCCGGCCACCTGGGAGATGATGATGACCGCTGTAACGATATCAGGCTGGCGAGAGTGGAGGGAAATGATGCCAGGACGAAGGGAAATATCACCAGATTGCAGGGAATTTTCACCAGAGTGCAGGGAATTTTCACCAGGGTGTAGGGAATTTTCACCAGGGTGTAGGGAAACACTACCATGGTGTCGGGGAAATTTTCAAGGGTCTAGAAAAATATCTTTTCGTCGTTCGTACGTAAACAAGGAAAGTGTTTAGGAATTTTCCCCAGAAGTGAAGGGAAATATTTCCGCTTGAGTTGACGGCAAGAAACAGTAAATCTTTCCCCAGCGGACGTCCGGCAGTAGATATAATATATATATATATATATATATATATATATATATATATATATATATATATATATATATATATATATATGGTGGAAGGGCGCTCAACCTATGACTATGTATGACTGGCTGTGTATATGAAATGAATCCTAATGCATCATACACGTATAGTGGTTCCATACACATATGACAATACCATTAAGTCGGGTATACATACATACATACATACATACATACATACATACATACATACATACATACATGCGCTACTTTACGTAGGAGTGCAAGGTTCGGTCGCCAGACTTACCCTTCGTTGCCCGTCAGTCGTATCAGATATACAGGTCGAAAAATACCATAGCCATGAACTGAGGCACCATACACATGGGGTATGGTACACACACACACACACACACACACACACACACGGTAAACGCATGTATATATAACGGATATAAATGGACGAGACAACGAATGATCAAGATCGCTGACGTAAAACACGTTATGACATAGACAGCGAACACTACACAATAACATCAGTGAACAATGTTAGCAGGAAGTGAAGCAATACTCAATAAACGACAACAATGGCGGAATTGACCAATGGATTTGTGAGAGAGAGAGAGAGAGAGAGAGAGAGAGAGAGAGAGAGAGAGAGAGAGAGAGAGAGAGAGAGAGAGAGAGAGAGAGACCCCCCCGCCATTCAAGGGGTAGTTTGGGGTTATCCACTTTCTCAACACGGACCAGGGATGTACCCCTCCCGAGGCTTAACAGCCCCAGACGCATGGTACACGAAGCAGATCATAGTTGGGCGACAAGATTTGCGGGTTGAGCGCACAGGTTCGAATCCCGGTTACGGCAGTCGGTCCACAGTCAATCCAGCTGTTCATCCATCCATAGAAATTGGTCGATAGAATAGGTATCTGGCTCAGGCCAGGATATATATATATATATATATATATATATATATATATATATATATATATATATATATACAGTGTCCATACTGTGTCTCATGGCCACACAGTATTTGCAGTTCGTACTGAAGGAGGAACGTCCCAAACAGATTGCGATAATGACATAAGAGAGACGATGGGAAGTCAAGGTTAGAGCTCCGAGCGTGTTCGAACCTTGCTTCGGATCACCTTGTGCCATGAAACAGCAAACCTATAAGTAAGACAAGGTCAGGCTGGGTTCGTTCTAGCAGCTTGCAACCCTTGTGATGGTCTGCGTCACCGGAAGACCACAGATCTTGCTTTATGAACCCTTACGGTGAATCGAGGATACGAGACAACGAGACAGCGCTTCGAAGCATCTTTTTTTTCAAGGTTCCCGAGAGCACAAGAGACCTAAATGGTGTTTTAAATCGTCTATTCACCCAAGTTTCTTGCCCCAGCTTAGAGCATAAGAGTGGAAATCCTTCTCGAATGTAAATCAGATTTCTTAACATGAGTCAAGAGAAATTTGCATACACCTCGTATAGCCTGGAGCAAGAAGCCAAAACTGTATCATTTTAGCGTCAATGATAGAAATAAATTTCTTTTACTCAGAAAATACTTCATAAAAACATCCAATTTTATTGTCGGATCTGATTTATTCGATGATGGATTCTGTAGACTTTCCTGAGGTTATTGTAGAAGAATGAAGATATGAGTACCACAAATATTATCGCCTGAGATAACATATCTTTTGAAATAAATGAGATTTTTATCATCTTTTCTGGGCTGCTCCCACGATAAAATTCTGACCCGCTCTCGATTTGAATATGCAAATTTTCGTTTACACATTACGAATTATATATATATATATATATATATATATATATATATATATATATATATATATATATATATATATATAAAATACATAACCCGCGGGGCATCTTAATCTAAATAGGTCACAAAACAATGAAACTGTGCGAAGAATATAATTGGTTATTAACTCTTGCTGTCCCAAATTTATTGACTTTTTCTAAAGGTAAATTCGGCCAAAATTTAAACAACTGCTTTAAACGCTGACTCACAAGAGAAGAAAATGGTTTTAGAAAATAAAAGATTTTACAAAAATCTGAAAAAATTAGTCAAATAAAAAAAAATATATTTTTTATGTACTCTTCAACGAAGTGTTTACGTTGATTTTACCCATATATGATACATAATGGGGTATTTATGTACACAAAATAGTATGTTTAGATACGTACACAAGGAGAGGAGGAGTATCTGTGTATACATTATGGGGCAGACATGTATGTATACGTGATGGGACAACTATGTATACAGAGGCCACTTTACGATGGTAGGTAACAATACATAGATCAATGTATATGTATACGAATGTTAAACTTTTTTTGCTGATGAAAATGTTTGTGACATCTCGAATGGTTATGGAAAACACACACTAAAAACGAGTGAATATTTATACACAAATTAAATTAGCACATCACAACGCTATTGTGGGTAGTATAACATGAATTGCCAAATGGCGCTCACTCTGTTGGTGGATTCTAAAGGCCTTTTACATCAGTATTAGCCAAAGCTAATGGTTAACAGTAGATTTAACTGAAATCTAATGGGACGACACACACACACACACACACACACACACATATATATATATATATATATATATATATATATATATATATATATATATATATATATATATATATATATATATATATAATTTTTTCTACGTATTTGTCATTTCCCGCTTTAGCAAGGTAGCGTCAAGAATAGATGACGGAGCCTCAGAGTAAGAAAAATCCTCACTTGGCCCCCTTCTCTGTTCCGTCTTTTGGAAAAGTAAAACAAGAGGGGAGGATTTCCAGCCCCCCTCAGCTCCCATCCCTTTTAGTCGCCTCCTACGACACGTAGGGAATACGTGGGAAGTATTCTACCCCCCCCCCCCCCCCCCACCGTTCCTCTTGTATGAATACGTCCGTGACGTAAAGATGATAAATCGGATACATAAATACACAACCCAGAGAGTTGGCAACATCGTAATGAGCGACATTTTGCAGCAAACGATCACGTGATGTTTACACTAGACGGCCGCCTGCTGTGACACCTCAACTGTAAATGTTGTTCGCCATTATACTTTGTATCACTACGGCCGTTCCACCCAGCGGGCCGTCTCCCACTATGCTGTTCCACCCAGCGGGCCGTCTCCCACTATGCTGTTCTACCCAGCGGGCCGTCTCCCACTGTGCTGTTCCACCCAGCGGGCCGTCTCCCACTATGCTGTTCCACCCAGTGGGCCGTGTTCCACTATGCTGTTCCACACAGCGGGCCGTCTCCCACTATGCTGTTCCACACAGCGGGCCGTCTCCCACTATGCTGTTCCACCCAGTGGGCCGTGTTCCACTATGCTGTACTAACCACTATGCTTTCTGCCAATATGCTGTTTCACTCACCTTGTACAACACGTCCCCTCACTGGCCAAGCACGAAGAGAACACGTCCCCTCACTGGCCAAGGACGTAGGGAACACATCCCCTCACTGGCCAAGCACGAAGAGAACACGTCCCCTCACTGGCCAAACATGGAAAACACGTCCCCAACTGAACCCTTCCTTCCTATACATGGTCCTGTTCTCAATCTCTACTACTAATTAATATTCACCAACATGGCTTAAATGATCACCTTTCTTTGTTATTTAATTTATATACCCGTTTTCCTCGACCCCTACACTCTCACTTTCAATATATTGTTTCTCAAATGCAAGAAGATGATGACTTTAATTCCACTATTATACTTCCTAAAGCTTAATAATCACCTACACTAACTTACAAGACGCAAGAATATTTCCACCTAACCTTATCTCACTGCGCGTCTTACCTCCCCTCCTTGTTTACAACAGTCCGTCATGCGCTTCTCGCTGGTCTTCTTAAGAAGCTATAGCGTCTCCTCAGCCCGCCCTATGTGTTCATCATCAACTCCTCTGGCAATATTGACGCCCATTGCTCGCGCGCGCGCTTGTGTGTGTGTGTGTGTGTGTGTGTGTGTGTGTGTGTGTGTGAACGGTCGTTAAACAGCCTCGATATTGGAGTCGTTACGACCCCTCTTGTCTGGGAGCGACTGTGGTGGTGTCCGCCTTCATCGACCGCCTCCGCCACTTCCCTGGTCTTTGGACGCCGAGGGCTAATTCTTCGCGCCATCTTCTGCACTCACTCACCGTCGCTCATATATTTCTTTTCTTTGTTTCTTCTATTCTCGTCACGGCCGGTGTCCCTCTGGCAATAGCCTTTTTTAAAAAAAAAAAAGTTAAGTTGGGTGGTTAGGTCGTCCCGTGGTTGATCAAGTTAGGTTAAGTTAGTTTTACTAGGGACGTTATGGTTAATTTGTCTAAGTTAGGGAGTTCGTCCACTTTAGTTAGGTTACGTAAGGTAGTCTTTGATAATTCTCTACTCCTTTGCATTTTCTTTTTCAAAATCTTTATGTTTAACGTTTTATTTAGAAAAAATATTTCTTTTTTCGTTTTTTTTATTGCATTACTGTGTCTGTGTTTATTTGTGTTTGATTACACTTTGTGTGTTAAACAAATACAATCCCTAAGCCAAGTACCCATTTATAGACCACTAGCCCGGAGGGGAGGAAGAACACCAGGGTTGGGTGTGGACAAACTTGCCGCGTCCAAGATTCGAACCTATGTGGGTCCTACCCTGGGTGGGCCCGTGCTGACTTGGGACGTAAGCCATTACACCAGGGAGGCAAGTGCGGCAAGGGTCAATTATTCTATCAAGATATGTTTCCTTATAAACCTTATTGACGTTTCCTTGTTAAAGTTTCCACTTGTTGACATCCAACTTACGGTATTGAAACATTTACCCATATTTAAATACTTTAATCTCTTCAGAATCTTTGAAGTCATTGTATTCGTAACAACAGAGGCTTCAAACTCATCCAGACAGACAGACATGTGACCAGCTTTCTCCCAGCAGACATGTAACAGTTCATAACAACACGTCATACAATGATGATGCTTCCTATATGAACTTTATGAATGACGTATGAGTGAGGCGCTCCACATGACGTATGAATGAGAGCGATGTAAACAAAGTTTAAAAGCACACAAAATGAATGGGTTTAAATGGCAGCCACGGATCGAGCAGTGGATTTCAACGAAATAGTTGCAATGATGGAATTTAAATGTTCGCGTTAAATAGCTAGGTTTAATTGTTGTATATGTACAGGCTTGAAGTTGAATGATGAATTTAAAGGTTATTCTTAGTTTTTGAGAGTTTAAATATTAACGTTTAAAAGATGGAATACATAGGGCAACGCTAAATTAGCAGACTTTAAAATTTCTCAATTAAATGTAGCATCGCAAGCCTAAGTGCAAATTAATGGAGTTTAAAAATTCGCGATTGTATAACAACTTAAAAGTATGTGTTAATCTTTAGGATTTTAAAAATTCGTAATTTAACGACGGAGTGCATCAGTTTTCGTTTAAATGACATAATCTTAAGGTTTGCGTTTTTAAATGACAGATTTCAAAAGCCTAGGATAAAATCCCAGAGTTAGAGACAATAGCGTTATATGGAAATGATAATATGATTGCCTTTTACGAATTTTGTTTATATATCAACGGTTTTTATAAACCCCGTCGTATAAATGTACATAACCAGTGACAAATGTTGACTTTTTTTTTTGCGGAAATTAAATTTCGGAAGAAACTATCAGTCAGACCAGTTTATAGATTCCTTAACCCCTTTTGCAGTAGTGGTTCCGGCCCTGGACCCTGTCTAAATTTGCTTGATCGCGCTCGAATCCCATTAATGGAGGATCTCGTTCATCATGCAGGAGATGAGTTTAGTGCAGGTGATGATCGACAAATTATTTTTGAGGTCGCTGTCTGTGTGTGTGTAATGCTGGTGTGTAATGACAGTCGCGGGGGAAAAAAAAGAAAAACCATTACCCAGTTTTAAACACCGCAAGATATCTAAATTCGCTGATGATACAAAGCTGGGAAATAAACATTTAAATAACTTTAACCCTCAGTCTAAGCTCTTCTGTGGGCGTGTGTTTGTATGTGTGTGCACGTTACCTGGCCTTAGACACAGTTAACGAACATATTCACATACCCCTTCTCCTATAACCATGTCGTCACTACTGATCCCCATAAAACGGACGAATAACAAAATTAGTCACACTGCGGTTAACGAATAACCTCTTTATTTGCTCATCGTGATTGGCCAGTCTCCATTACGATTCGCCCGCTGAGTTCCACAGTCTGATAACTCCCAGAGAAAGTCTTAATAAAACGAGAATAAATGACTGAAAATCATTACCAATTATGTTGAATATGAGATCTTATGCATCCCCCTGTAGCCTACAAGAAGGATAATACGTAGGAAGATGCACGAAGGAATGATATACACGTTCGAATGGAATTCAAAGTTTGTAAACAAAACTGTTCGTGGATCCAAAGAATCCGCTCTGACGTCATGTCTCATGGCTGGCGAACCCGGACCAGATCAACGATAAGGAGTGATCAAATGTGACTGATATAACTACTCACCTCGTCAGAGAAAACAAATTTCTCTTAAAAAACATTTATATATATATATATATATATATATATATATATATATATATATATATATATATATATATATGGAAGCGGAAGTGGATCATAGGGTGGGGGAGGGGGCGAAAATCCTGGGAGCCTTGAAGAATGTGTGGAAGTCGAGAACATTATCTCGGAAAGCAAAAATGGGTATGTTTGAAGGAATAGTGGTTCCAACAATGTTATATGGTTGCGAGGCGTGGGCTATGGATAGAGTTGTGCGCAGGAGGGTGGATGTGCTGGAAATGAGATGTTTGAGGACAATGTGTGGTGTGAGGTGGTTTGATCGAGTAAGTAATGTAAGGGTAAGAGAGATGTGTGGAAATAAAAAGAGCGTGGTTGAGAGAGCAGAAGAGGGTGTTTTGAAATGGTTTGGGCACATGGAGAGAATGAGTGAGGAAAGATTGACCAAGAGGATATATGTGTCGGAGGTGGAGGGAACGAGGAGAAGTGGGAGACCAAATTGGAGGTGGAAAGATGGAGTGAAAAAGATTTTGAGTGATCGGGGCCTGGACATGCAGGAGGGTGAAAGGAGGGCAAGGAATAGAGTGAATTGGATCGATGTGGTATACCGGGGTTGATGTGCTGTCAGTGGATTGAATCAGGGCATGTGAAGCGTCTGGAGTAAACCATGGAAAGTTGTGTGGGGCCTGGATGTGGAAAGGGAGCTGTGGTTTCGGGCATTATTGCATGACAGCTAGAGACTGAGTGTGAACGACTGGGGCCTTTGTTGTCTTTTCCTAGCGCTACCTCGCACACATGAGGGGGGAGGGGGATGGTATTCCATGTGTGGCGAGGTGGCGATGGGAATGAATAAATGCAGACAGTGTGAATTGTGTGCATGGGTATATATGTATGTGTCTGTGTGTGTATATATATGTGTACATTGAGATGTATAGGTATGTATATTTGCGTGTGTGAACGTGTATGTATATACATGTGTATGGGGATGGGTTGGGCTTTCCTTTCGTCTGTTTCCTTGCGCTACCTCGCAAACGCGGGAGACAGCGACAAAGCAAAATAAAATAAATAATATATATATATATATATATATATATATATATATATATATATATATATATATATATATATATTTTTTTTTTTTTTTTTTTTACTGCAATTATTTCAAGTTATTTTTACATTCTTTTTTAAAGATCCAGTTTACAGTCACTTGCATTATTTGCTGTCAACTCTTATTTCTCCAAGGCGTCTTAATACACGCGGGAAAGTGTTTCACTGACGATAAGGCTAACTTTGGATGCGTTCCTCCGGGGTCGTAACCCTTGGAGCACGACGGTACTACCCTTGAGCAAGACAGTGCCACCCGAAGGTCATAAAGTCGTACTTAAGGATTGTATCCTCGTCCTCAAGGACCTTAAATCATGTTCAAGGATCGTACCAGCGTATTCAGGGACTGCGCCGTCGTACTCAAGGATCGTACCGTCGGGCTCAAGGATCGTACCGTCGTGTTCAAGGATTGTACCGTCGGGCTCAAGGATCGTACCGTCGTGTTCAAGGATTGTACCGTCGTGTTCAAGGATCGTGCCGTCGTGTTCAAGGATCGTACCGTCGTGTTCAATGATTGTACCGTCGTGTTCAAGGATCGTACCGTCGTGTTCAATGATTGTACCGTCGTGTTCAAGGATCGTACCGTCGTGTTCAAGTATCGTACCGTCGTGTACAAGGATCGTACCGTCGTGTTCAAGTATCGTACCGTCGTGTTCAAGGACTGTACCGTCGT
This sequence comes from Panulirus ornatus, assembly GCF_036320965.1. Taxonomy (NCBI): domain Eukaryota; kingdom Metazoa; phylum Arthropoda; class Malacostraca; order Decapoda; family Palinuridae; genus Panulirus; species Panulirus ornatus. Next base: position 13,008,067 of record NC_092285.1, read on the forward strand.
GTTCAAGGATCGTACCGTCGTGTTCAAGGATTGTACCATCGTGTTCAAGTATCGTACCGTCGTGTACAAGGATCGTACCGTCGTGTTCAAGTATCGTACCGTCGTGTTCAAGGACTGTACCGTCGTGTTCAAGGATCGTACCGTCGTGTTCAAGTATCGTACCATCGTGTTCAAGGATCGTGCCATCGTGTTCAAGTATCGTACCGTCGTGTTCAAGGACTGTATCATCGTGTTCAAGTATCGTACCGTCGTGTTCAAGGACTGTACCGTCGTGTTCAAGTATCGTACCGTCGTGTTCAAGGACTGTACCGTCGTGTTCAAGGACTGTACCGTCGTGTTCAAGGATCGTACCGTCGTGTTCAAGTATCGTATCGTCGTGTTGAAGGATTGTACCGTCGTGTTCAAGTATCGTACCGTCGTGTTCAAGGATTGTACCGTCGTGTTCAGGTATCGTACCACTGTGCCCTGGGCATCGTATGCTCAACACAGAAGCTCACAAAGAGCCTTCATCGTTACAACCAAACTATCCAGTTCAACCCACGGTCATTCTGTGCTTTAACAACGTTTATCCTGCAAGTGAACGACAGATAATCTAGGGATTTAGAACAATCCCTCACAAACCTCTTGCCTACACAAACAGCTCGCTCACTCACCCCTCGCTGCGCTATTGTTCTGGCTGATGTTTTCGCTTTTAATTAATAACGATATACATTTCCTTCTCTCCATCCACTTAGTCTCTTGTGGACCTGATTGATAGTTTGAGAAGCTGTTGAGGTGAGGTTGTGTGTACATGTCCATGTTTACAGTTGGTGAAATTCTTGTTATACAACCGGATTCTTCATCTGGTTTTTCCGCTGTACAATCAGCTCCTGATCCTGGGATCAATCAGCTCCTGATCCTGGGATCAATCAGAGTCCATGTACTCGAGGTGAAGTCATTCTGTGCAGATCACTACATATCTGTCTCTTAGTGAAGACGTTTCGCTTCAAATCATTGTTCTTCCTTTGTTTTTCTGTACCATTCTCATGTGTCTTGTGTCTTGTGGAAAGGGAGCTGTGGTTTCGGTGCATTATTACATGACAGGTAGAGACTGAATGTGAACGAATGTGGCCTTGTTGTCTTTTCCTAGCGCTACCTCGCACATATGAATGGGGAAGGGGATGGGGTGTCATTTCATGTGTGGCGGGGTGGCGACGGAAATGGATGAATGTAGCGAGTATGAATATGTACATGTGTATATATGTATATGTCTGTGTATGTATATGTATGTATACGATGAAATGTATAGGTATGTATATGTTCGTGTGAAGGCGTTTATGTATATACATATGTATTTGGGTGGGTTGGGCCATTCTTTCGTCTGTTTCCTTGTGCTACCTCGCTAACGCGGGAGACAGCGAGTAAGTATAATAAATATATATATATATATATATATATATATATATATATATATATATATATACACACACACAGAATTTTGTTATATTTTTGTAGTATATTCCCCAGCGTTTCTGGTCGACTGTAGACATGCAGTTCCGTACATGAGAGGGTCCTACATTTTCTTCGTTCCTAAAAATACCTCGTTTACCCGAACTGCTACAACGAAGACAAAACATTTAGGATGTCGCCAACACAGCATGATGACGTGTCCTGATACACGATGGCTTTAAGGTTTTCAGAACCCACCGCGTGATAGGACATCATTCGTTCTTCCCTTGCGATAAGTGAACCATGTGATATCCAAGTCACAGGGGAGAATCACATCACAGTCTCCCTCACTGTTCACGCCCCAGCCCCGTGGTGAGGTGGTAGCTCAGGCCACATTCAGCTCAAAGTCGCGCCCGGATATCCACGTAGTTGTCGCGATGCACAAGAATTCTTCTACCCTTCCCACGGAGGACCTTCCTGTCTCGCTTGAAGCCAACACACTGGCGTGAACCACCACCCGGTGTTTCGAAGAACCTTCTCACATATCCCCACGAAGCCGCCACGCGAAAGACAGTCACCAGCTTCTGTGCAAGACGAGGCAAAGGTCGTCTCCAAACCGCAAAAAAGCTGGCCAAAATCCATGGAGGTTGAGAGTCGATCGTCCCAGTCTGGAGAGACCGAACCGCTTCGAAGCAGGTATGAGGCAAGAATCATTTGTTCAGACGGACCCCCTCTGCAGATGGGTCCATATTCTTCGGGTCGTTAAGTATGGGTCGTTTGCTCGTTTAATACTGTCTCAAGTGTAGAGATCAACGTCTCTCTCTCTCTCTCTCTCTCTCTCTCTCTCTCTCTCTCTCTCTCTCTCAGTCACCTGCTTCGCACATCGATTCGCTCTCCTCCTCTTCCTCCTAAGCATCATTCATCGTGAACGCTGGTGGTGATGATGGGCCACGCTCGCTCTGCCTCAATTACGGACGAGGGGACTGGGGGGGGGGGGGATGATTAGGGGTAAGAGGGGAGGGGAGAGGGATTCTAGGGGGGGGAGAGGGCCGGGAATAGGCTCGGCTTGAGAGAGAGAGAGAGAGAGAGAGAGAGAGAGAGAGAGAGAGAGAGAGAGAGAGAGAGAGAGAGAGAGGTGGGGGGGGGGCTAAGTACGGGCGCGCGCGCGCGTGCATGCACGCTTTGCACTATATGAAGTTTGAATCGTATTCAGAACGGTCGAAAGTCATGTGATCCCTGACTGCTAGTAGGATTGAATCACTTCCAGCACACACACACACACACACACGTGTGTGTGTGTGTGTGTGTCATTGCATCACCCTAGGACTCCTTCTTAAGGGACATCCGCATGGCTGCGCTACAGTCAGAAGCAGAGGAATGGTGGACTCCTTTGAAGTGATAAGTTCCCCCTCGCTATCGTACTCCCTTGCGACCAGTGATGACGATAACCCTTTTCCCTTCATCCACTTGAATCCCTATGTAACCACCAGCAGGCAGAGTCCGGTAACACCATACACAGGGCGTGTACCTATGTACGATCAGTGGCATGTGTATTTATGTGATTCACATAAATACTCTGATTCTGGGGAATATTAAGATATTCCCTAGTCCTGGCTTGATGCGTGATTCAGAGGACGAATCTTGCCCTGGTGTTGGGTGAGTGCTGGTACACAAGGAGTGTGTACACATGGCAGCTTTCAGTAATCACCAAGCGTCATCGCGAGGTCCAGGGAACCAAGTGTTGTTGGTGGCTGGGTTGGTGTGAGGTGACCGAGTCTTGCGGGAAGAAGTTTCACACTAGTGGAGCTCCGTCGTGTCTTGCCCTATCATTTCTCGTACACTTTAAAGCATTTACCATCACTTCGCTGCTCCAGCTACCCGGTACTCGACTAGCTTCGTAAAACCCGTGTTAATATATAAGTCACTGAAGCCAACTGTCGATTGTAGTCATATCTATCCTTTCTTTGTCTTTGAAAATGGTCTATCTAGGACCCGCTTTCTCCTTGTAGCTCATCTCATAAAAAGAATTCAACAGTTTTCATCCGTCTCTGTGTCCCCTCAGGCAACTCTCTATGTTTCATGTCAGGATATCAAACAAGTCATTCCTTGTTCCGTCAAGCATCACGCCTTTCGCACCTTCTCAAGTCTTTTAACATCTGTTCGCCAAAAACCTTCTGCTTTCTGTAGTCTCCTCCCGCTGTCGACACCATATACAGGTTCTCCCAACATTACGAGCTACAGAGAGCCGCTTCGGACGCCATTCCAAACTTTATATGTATGATTTCATGACCCAGTTTATGACCCAAACGTGTTCAGCTCTGAAAACCTTTCTTCGCTGTGTCTCTTCTTAAGTGGCTACCTCAATCATTCTGCTTTGTGAGTTCCTCTTTAACCACATAGTCGAGGTTCACACCACTGCTTCACCACAACTCGGTACGACAACCTCGTCTGTCTCCAGAATGTTGTACGTGAAAATGGAATCAGATATTGATGACGTACATACGTACCTGATCGTCTGCCTCCAGTGACCTCTGTGGCATGCTGGGTTTAAGGAAGATCTCGCAAACATATTTCATGAATCAAGAGAGCTTAGGTTCCACCTCCTCCAAGGGCGTCCCAACAGAGGGAGGTCCAGGGTGGCTGGAAATGAACAGCTTTCTTGACTGTTGACATGAGGAACGGGTCTCAGGAGTTGTTAAGATTTTAGAAAGTGTTGTTGGAGGGTTCTTGTAAGTGTCGTCTTCAAGGACGGGTTGTGGGAGAGGAAGAATGGAGAGGGCGTTTCTTAAAGGGTTCCCGCAGGTGCCGACCGGAGGAACCGGTTTTTAAAAACAAGTTGTGAAGAGACTGAGGCGGTTCTTGAAGTTGGTGGAGGCGCAGGGTTTACGTGCTGACTTCTGGAGGATCGGTCGGCCGGCTTTTGGGAACAGTAACTGAAGGAGGAATTATCTCGCACTGAGCCGGAGAGCGATACGACAACATGACTTTAAAGGTTAGGTAGTCCAACTTCCTCGTGTCAAAATCGCCCAATTAAGAGGAAGTGTCCACCACACCGCACACTCTTGCTGAAGGAACGTACCGTCGTGTTCAAGGGCCGTGCCGTCGTGCTGAAGGAACGTACCGTCGTGTTCAAGGGCCGTGCCGTCGTGCTGAAGGAACGTACCGTCGTGTTCAAGGGCCGTGCCGTCGTGCTGAAGGAACGTACCGTCGTGTTCAAGGGCCGTGCCGTCGTGCTGAAGGAACGTACCGTCGTGTTCAAGGGCCGTGCCGTCGTGCTGAAGGAACGTACCGTCGTGTTCAAGGGCCGTGCCGTCGTGCTGAAGGAACGTACCGTCGTGTTCAAGGGCCGTGCCGTCGTGCTGAAGGAACGTACCGTCGTGTTCAAGGGCCGTGCCGTCGTGCTGAAGGAACGTACCGTCGTGTTCAAGGGCCGTGCCGTCGTGCTGAAGGAACGTACCGTCGTGTTCAAGGGCCGTGCCGTCGTGCTGAAGGAACGTACCGTCGTGTTCAAGGGCCGTGCCGTCGTGCTGAAGGAACGTACCGTCGTGTTCAAGGGCCGTGCCGTCGTGCTGAAGGAACGTACCGTCGTGTTCAAGGGCCGTGCCGTCGTGCTGAAGGAACGTACCGTCGTGTTCAAGGGCCGTGCCGTCGTGCTGAAGGAACGTACCGTCGTGTTCAAGGGCCGTGCCGTCGTGCTGAAGGAACGTACCGTCGTGTTCAAGGGCCGTGCCGTCGTGCTGAAGGAACGTACCGTCGTGTTCAAGGGCCGTGCCGTCGTGCTGAAGGAACGTACCGTCGTGTTCAAGGGCCGTGCCGTCGTGCTGAAGGAACGTACCGTCGTGTTCAAGGGCCGTGCCGTCGTGCTGAAGGAACGTACCGTCGTGTTCAAGGGCCGTGCCGTCGTGCTGAAGGAACGTACCGTCGTGTTCAAGGGCCGTGCCGTCGTGCTGAAGGAACGTACCGTCGTGTTCAAGGGCCGTGCCGTCGTGCTGAAGGAACGTACCGTCGTGTTCAAGGGCCGTGCCGTCGTGCTGAAGGAACGTACCGTCGTGTTCAAGGGCCGTGCCGTCGTGCTGAAGGAACGTACCGTCGTGTTCAAGGGCCGTGCCGTCGTGCTGAAGGAACGTACCGTCGTGTTCAAGGGCCGTGCCGTCGTGCTGAAGGAACGTACCGTCGTGTTCAAGGGCCGTGCCGTCGTGCTGAAGGAACGTACCGTCGTGTTCAAGGGCCGTGCCGTCGTGCTGAAGGAACGTACCGTCGTGTTCAAGGGCCGTGCCGTCGTGCTGAAGGAACGTACCGTCGTGTTCAAGGGCCGTGCCGTCGTGCTGAAGGAACGTACCGTCGTGTTCAAGGGCCGTGCCGTCGTGCTGAAGGAACGTACCGTCGTGTTCAAGGGCCGTGCCGTCGTGCTGAAGGAACGTACCGTCGTGTTCAAGGGCCGTGCCGTCGTGCTGAAGGAACGTACCGTCGTGTTCAAGGGCCGTGCCGTCGTGCTGAAGGAACGTACCGTCGTGTTCAAGGGCCGTGCCGTCGTGCTGAAGGAACGTACCGTCGTGTTCAAGGGCCGTGCCGTCGTGCTGAAGGAACGTACCGTCGTGTTCAAGGGCCGTGCCGTCGTGCTGAAGGAACGTACCGTCGTGTTCAAGGGCCGTGCCGTCGTGCTGAAGGAACGTACCGTCGTGTTCAAGGGCCGTGCCGTCGTGCTGAAGGAACGTACCGTCGTGTTCAAGGGCCGTGCCGTCGTGCTGAAGGAACGTACCGTCGTGTTCAAGGGCCGTGCCGTCGTGCTGAAGGAACGTACCGTCGTGTTCAAGGGCCGTGCCGTCGTGCTGAAGGAACGTACCGTCGTGTTCAAGGGCCGTGCCGTCGTGCTGAAGGAACGTACCGTCGTGTTCAAGGGCCGTGCCGTCGTGCTGAAGGAACGTACCGTCGTGTTCAAGGGCCGTGCCGTCGTGCTGAAGGAACGTACCGTCGTGTTCAAGGGCCGTGCCGTCGTGCTGAAGGAACGTACCGTCGTGTTCAAGGGCCGTGCCGTCGTGCTGAAGGAACGTACCGTCGTGTTCAAGGGCCGTGCCGTCGTGCTGAAGGAACGTACCGTCGTGTTCAAGGGCCGTGCCGTCGTGCTGAAGGAACGTACCGTCGTGTTCAAGGGCCGTGCCGTCGTGCTGAAGGAACGTACCGTCGTGTTCAAGGGCCGTGCCGTCGTGCTGAAGGAACGTACCGTCGTGTTCAAGGGCCGTGCCGTCGTGCTGAAGGAACGTACCGTCGTGTTCAAGGGCCGTGCCGTCGTGCTGAAGGAACGTACCGTCGTGTTCAAGGGCCGTGCCGTCGTGCTGAAGGAACGTACCGTCGTGTTCAAGGGCCGTGCCGTCGTGCTGAAGGAACGTACCGTCGTGTTCAAGGGCCGTGCCGTCGTGCTGAAGGAACGTACCGTCGTGTTCAAGGGCCGTGCCGTCGTGCTGAAGGAACGTACCGTCGTGTTCAAGGGCCGTGCCGTCGTGCTGAAGGAACGTACCGTCGTGTTCAAGGGCCGTGCCGTCGTGCTGAAGGAACGTACCGTCGTGTTCAAGGGCCGTGCCGTCGTGCTGAAGGAACGTACCGTCGTGTTCAAGGGCCGTGCCGTCGTGCTGAAGGAACGTACCGTCGTGTTCAAGGGCCGTGCCGTCGTGCTGAAGGAACGTACCGTCGTGTTCAAGGGCCGTGCCGTCGTGCTGAAGGAACGTACCGTCGTGTTCAAGGGCCGTGCCGTCGTGCTGAAGGAACGTACCGTCGTGTTCAAGGGCCGTGCCGTCGTGCTGAAGGAACGTACCGTCGTGTTCAAGGGCCGTGCCGTCGTGCTGAAGGAACGTACCGTCGTGTTCAAGGGCCGTGCCGTCGTGCTGAAGGAACGTACCGTCGTGTTCAAGGGCCGTGCCGTCGTGCTGAAGGAACGTACCGTCGTGTTCAAGGGCCGTGCCGTCGTGCTGAAGGAACGTACCGTCGTGTTCAAGGGCCGTGCCGTCGTGCTGAAGGAACGTACCGTCGTGTTCAAGGGCCGTGCCGTCGTGCTGAAGGAACGTACCGTCGTGTTCAAGGGCCGTGCCGTCGTGCTGAAGGAACGTACCGTCGTGTTCAAGGGCCGTGCCGTCGTGCTGAAGGAACGTACCGTCGTGTTCAAGGGCCGTGCCGTCGTGCTGAAGGATCGTACCGTCGTGCTCAAGGGCCGTACCATCGTGCTGAAGGAACGTACCGTCGTGCTCATGGGTCGTATCGTCGTGCTGAAGGAACGTACCGTCGTGTTCAAGGGCCGTGCCGTCGTGCTGAAGGAACGTACCGTCGTGTTCAAGGGCCGTGCCGTCGTGCTGAAGGAACGTACCGTCGTGTTCAAGGGCCGTGCCGTCGTGCCCAAGAAGCTAATAATATCCTTTTCTTACCCAATTCATCGACCTACGCCTGCGGGTGGATGAACAGCTGGGTTGACTGTGGCTCCTGTTCATCTCAGATAGGTTAACACATCCTTGACCCCAATGCCAGTAACACACCTGACCCTGTTCAGCAGTTCTTATCCTCAGAACATTGTTCAATACCAGCCCTCACATGTTCTACACTCCTGTGTTCACCTGATCGGCCGGCCATTTCTGGAACACGTTATATTTAACCTCATTCCTGAAGTGTTCTGATGTACAGATTTTCCATTGCTCAATCAAGCTTTGTTCCCTCGTTTAACTGTCCTCATTTCTGGATCAACTGTATTGTGTGTGTGTGTGTCTGTGTGTGTGTGTGTGTGTGTGTGTGAGAGAGAGAGAGAGAGAGAGAGAGAGAGAGAGAGAGAGAGAGAGAGAGAGAGAGAATGTGTATACTTGTACGTTGGTCTCCTCTCACTCTCTCTCTCTCTCTCTCTCTCTCTCTCTCTCTCTCTCTGTATCCTGTAGTCTAACCCCTCGCTTCGTTCTCTCTGATCCTCAAATACTTCATACAAATACTCATGACGCAGTTGTTGGTAAATAACTCAGCCAATTAACTCTCCTTTTTTTTCCTCCTGTCGAAGTTAAATTAGAACTCTTGAGTCTCAGATGGAATATTAAAATTCAATCAGAACTTTTGGAGTAGCTTAAATATCTAATGAGGGAATCCAATTTGACCAGAGCGAGATCTGCAAGTATTATGCAAAAACTTACCACCAATTCAAAGACATACTCAGGCATTTGGTCCTGACTCATCTTGGTGGCAAATGTTCAACCAGACTCGAATTTTACCTTCGCTTTCTGCATGTGACACGCTCCAGGTGGAGATGAGGAAAGTGATGGGCTTAATTCCCGTTCGGATATGGTGAATGTGACGAGATGATGATGATGATGATGATGATGATGTTTCTTCACCCCACTCGTGAAAATGATGAGTCTTGCTTGTCACTGAAGCAGACGCTTGTGAGGGGTTTGTCTGAACTGACACACACACACACCTGCGCAGGCGTGGTGGTGGTGGTGCATGTAGCAGTAGAGGGAAAAGGAATGTAAGAAGAATAATTATAATCTGTCGTAGAATAGTGGTAGTGGTGGCATTTCTGTGTCGGTTGGTCGATATAGCATTAATATCATCTTCCTCTTCAACACATGGCATGCAGGAGATACCTGTTGGAGAAATGCTGATGGAGAGGGCATTGTTGGGGGGTCCCCAGCACTTGTGATTGACCATTTCTCCAACAGTGTGCCTGGGATGGTGACGGACTAACACTAGAAACACAAATACACCAACACTTGTGGTGGCGAGAAACACCTAGATCCACTTGGGTTAAACGGCCTCTCTCTGTCTCTCTGTCCGTCTCGCTCTCTTGAGGGTGAGATGAAGAAGGTGGCCTTGGAGGAGTGACTCCACCTCGGCTCCCTCACTTGGAGATTGGAGGTGGTGGTGAAGGAGGCGTTGGTTATGGCCAGTAGTGACAAGTCTCCAGCAGCGCCCCCACCTCCGAGACTCCTCAGATCCCCTAGTCACGAGAGCGTCAGTACTGAACTTTCGCTCTTCTCCATCAGTAGTGCTGCGTCAGAGATGTCTCGGGCGGGTCTCCGGGTCGTGTTGCCCCCACACCTGGGACGCGGACCCTCGCCAACCCCAGAGGCAAGACATCGCCTTCAGGTAAGCGCTGAGGTCAGTCAAATTTCATATCTCTTCTCCATGTCTGCTTCAGCTTCGCCATCTGTCTATGTCGTCTGTTGCCCCCTCAAGATCCAATCTGTTCTCAGTATCTATACTTCTATACATCGGGGTGAGTCTATCCATCTCCCTTTCTATCCCACTTTGTACCTATCACTGTGTCCAACTGTCTATACGTGTGTCACTAACTTCTTTGTTTCTGATTTTTTTGTTCTTGTGTCTAAATATCTGCATATGTCTCACTAACTCTTTTTCTCTCTCTGTCCTTAAGTCCCTCTGTGTATATCCCTCTCTTTCTAACGTTCTTTAATCTTGTCTACTTCAGTATCTATCTGTCAGTCAATGTGTCCGTCTCTTCTGTCCAATCCTCTATATACCCGTCTTTCCCTGTGTTTTCGTTTTTGTCTCCTTAAGTAACTTTTTCTCCTCTACATATCCTCGTATGTCTCTCCTTCCATTCTAAACTTCGATGTGTTTGTCTGTTCTTATGTCTTTGTTTCAGTGTGTTATGTATTTTGTCGTCCACTCTGTTTCCAGTCATTTCTAAGGTACATCTAAACCCTAGTCTTCACATTTATATAAATTCCTTGCAATTATGTATTTTGTTTCGCTTGTTTCGTACCCACAACTGTGAGGCTGACCAATCCTACATCTTCAGTTCACCATCACTGACCTCGTCTCGTCAATAATACAGCTTCGCAACGCTCAAATGTGTGTTTAAAATCACCTGTTTAGCACAGACGATAATGTACCTTTCGCACACGCTAAAATATAGACACTTGGCACCACATTACTTTATGTTACTTATGTCAATTTTTACTGCACAGCTTTATATATCATGGCTGCCTTATCTGCTTACTTTGGTGTAGTTTATATATGATTTATCCTGGCTGGGGTGGAACCGCACATCTCTCCTCCTGCTCCTGGTCGTGAGTGTGGCTCCTGCTGGTGTGGCTCCTGTTGGTGTGGCTCCTGCCTCATCAAGACCACAGCGTCCTGGTGCACGAATCGTCTTTCCCCCTCTCCTGGCGTCCACTCACTCCCCCTCATCTGTGCTCGGCCTCACAGCAACAACCGTTCTTCATCACGTCACGTCAAAGGCCGTTCTTTCTGATCCTTGACCATGGCCAGTCCTCTCTCTATCTCACCTCATCGATCGTTAGCTAACTCTGACAGAGCCGATCTCCTTCACTCCTCACCTGGTTCTAACTGATCGCTATGCGATGCTGCTCCTAACCCTCCGCCACCACACCCGCCCACTGAACTTATGTCATCCTACATATTCCCTACGAGAGGTCTTCCAAGTACCCAGCCTCAGGTGGACCAGGCGTTATGGTCTTGATGGTCCACCTCCTCAAGTCCTTCAACACAATAGACTTCGCCCTTCCTCTCAGACGCAGCCCTTGGTGAGGCTCCTCCCTACGAAAAGGAGGCCGATCTTAACTCTTCCTAAGTACTGTCCTCACTGCTCTTTCCTCTCCTCTCTCCCAAGTCCTTGAAAACTCTCCCTAACTCACTTTCTCAAACAGTAAGGAATCCAATTCCTTTCTCTTTAATCACCAGTAAAGGATTTAACACTGCGACGTCTACCAGTGATCTGTGTGACTTGCCTTTGGTACTCCTACTAAGTGTACGTGTAGAGGGAGGGTCAAGAGGTAAGGATGCTCAGTACTGTGGAGGAAGGCCCTGTGTACTTGTGAGATCTGGGTCCCACTGAAACTTCATAAAACACCAGCACGCGAGTGCGCTACATAACAACATGGTCAAAATGCATTGGATTTGTATATTGTTAAGATAATGTTCGAGAAATATGATGCAGGTAACCCCTGGGAAGAGGATCATGTCTCCTACGTGTCGTGGAAGGCGACTAAGAGGGGCGGAAGTGAAGGGAGAGGAAGGTTTACTCCCCTCTTGCTTTAGCACACTCTTCCCCTCACGTTCAGTTTTCCGTTCGTGACGCTACCTCAGCAAGGCGGGTTCGGCGAACAGTAGGAAAAAACAACGTAGAACGAGGAACTTCTGTTCATTACTTTAAACTCAATGTTTTTATTACTGAGAAGTATAAAATCAAAAATGGTCACCAATAAATGTGTGAATATAGAGAAGCTAAGAACAAATCAATAGTATCAAACACTTCCGTAAGTTAAGAAAATGTCTATTATTTATCTTTTCTGATTTCCTGAACAATATCAACAATTTCTGGAAGTTTATAATGATAGTTATGAAGGGAAAGATCTTCATGAATTTGTCGGCCAACGCCATGATGTAGGCTGTGGCCTGCCTGCCGCCCCCCGAGCACCCGGATGATGTAGGCTGTGGCCTGCCTGCCGCCCCCCGAGCACCCGGATGCCGCCATCACCCGCACCTCATCCTCCGCATGACCTCCCGCATGACGGTTTCCAGTCAGGTCAGGTGTAAAAGATGATCGTCATATCGTTCCGTGGGCCGAGCTCTCGCTGTGTGTGTGTGTGTGTGTGTGTGAGAGAGAGAGAGAGAGAGAGAGAGAGAGAGAGAGAGAGAGAGAGAGAGAGAGAGACTCTAACGGGAGGACCTCGACTGTGTCACAGGGCAGGGCTAGCATGAAGACCTCCTGGTATACGAGAAAGCGACACAGAGAATGATTAACACGAGTGATTGATACGAGAGATTAACACGAGTGATTAACACGTGATTAACACGAGTGATTAATACGAGTGATTAACCCAAGTGGTTAATACGAGTGATTAATACGAGTGATTAACACGAGTGACTAATACGAGTGATTAATACGAGTGATTAACACGAGTGATTAATACGAGTGATTAACACGAGTGATTAACACTAGTGATTAATACGAGTGATTAATACGAGTGATTAACACGAGTGATTAATACGAGTGATCAACACGAGTGATTAACACGAGTGACTAATACGAGTGATTAACACGAGTGATTAATACGAGTGATTAACACGAGTGATTGATACGAGAGATTAACGCGAGTGATTAACACTAGTGATTAACACGAGTGATTAATACGAGTGATTAATAAGTGATTAACACGAGTGATTAATACGAGTGATTAACCCGAGTGGTTAATACGAGTGATTAATACGAGTGATTAATACGAGTGATTATCACGAGTGATTAACACGAGTGACTAATACGAGTGATTAACACGAGTGATTAATACGAGTGATTAATACGAGTGATTGATACGAGATTAACACGAGTGACTAACACTAGTGATTAACACGAGTGATTAACACGGGTGATTAATACGAGTGAATAACACGAGTGATTAATACGAGTGGTTAATACGAGTGATTATCCAGAGTGGTTAACACGAGTGATTAACACGAGTGACTATTACGAGTGATTAACATGAGTGATTAATACGAGTGATTAATACGAGTGATTAACACGAGTGATTAACCATACGAACGACAGACCTGCGTCACGTGGTCGACTCGTAACCCTGGCCATTATACAGATTAACGTTACGTTAGTCAACAAATAACGAAGAGCCATCGCCTCTTACGTGATCACAATAACTTTCGACCAATCATTCAGTCCGAAAGAAACAGTTCAAAGGCTGCTCAGCCAATCAGGAGCCGATACCGAGTAATTATGCAAATGAGGCTGGCATATAAGTGCTATTGGAATCCAATGATGATCAAGATGATAGAGAAGTTCCTCTGGTAATTATGTTCACGAAAAAAAAGCATCAGGGAAGATGGGGCACAACGCGAGGAGGTTCCAAGACTGTCTTTGAGCTAAGGTTGCCAGTCTGTTATTCAAGGGTAGACGAGGCTTAATTAGCGCCATGGATAACTGACTTATTCATTATAATGAGCGTTATCTATCAGTATTAACTGTAGGGTATGATGATGATGATGGTATTTGAGAGGTGAAGCCCTCAAGCACGACCTGACCACCGCGGTATGACCTTTGACCTCGACGGTATGAGCCTTGGGTCATGACGGGACGTGGCCTTTGACCCCGTTCCCGAAGGGTCGGGTCGTAGGCCAGAACCACCATACCCAAAGGTCGCACCATCGTGACAAGGGGCTGTACCGCCCATGTTCACACAGACACATACACACAGACACACACAGACACACACACACAGACACACAGACACACAGACACACACACAGACACACACACATACACACAGAGCCGTCCGAGCGAGCCAGGTTGCGACGCCTGCCTTCACCTGGGGTTCCCTTTCACAGCTTCGTCATGGCTGTCATGAACAGATGGTTGCCATGGTGATGATCTCCGTCACACATGCTTTTAGTCTGTTGCCAGGCAGCGGCCATCAGTCGGACGACACACACACACACACACACACACACACATGCTCGTCCTCGACACATACACACAGGCTACGACACATATATACCTGACCCCCGACAGACATACCCAACCCTCCCTACCTCTATTACAATATTCTCTCTCGAAGACTTTGTGGAATCCAATTCTCCGGAGCTACGGTATATAATGTTAGACATGTGGATGATACAGCTGGGTGAGAGGGAGAGGCGAGGCAGGTGAGAGGTGTGACAGTAAAGGTGGAGACGGAGGAAATGACTGAATTGCAGGACGAGAGAACCACAACCTCTCTCTCTCTCTCTCTCTCTCTCTCTCTCTCTCTCTCTCTCTGCAACTTGCTAGGAGGATAACCATTTGTCCCTCCATCATGATACATGATCAACTTGGCCACCATCTGTCCCTCCATCATGATACATGATCAACTTGGCCACCATCTGTCCCTCCATCATGATACATGATCAACTTGGCCACCATCTGTCCCTCCATCATGATACATGATCAACTTGGCCACCATCATGATACATGGTCAACTTGGCCTCCATCATGATACATGATCAACTTGGCCACCATCTGTTCCTCCATCACTCCACAATTTCTCTACACTGCTCAATCTTTCTTCTTCAAATCCTCCGCAAAACACAAACAAAACAACACAAAAAGATTCCCTGTCACAAATACTGAAAGATTCGCAACATAAACGGAACTCTTTTAATAATTCCTTGTCCCTCGCATTCTGTAAAAACGTTCTTGGGATCTTGAAAAACGTTTTGTGCAAACGTTTCCTGGCACCTGACAGCATTTTGTGTCATGAGGGTATACGACTGCCAGCAAAGACAGCACGTAAACCACCTCAGTACCTGTGCTCACGTACGTAAAGTCATGGTCAACAAGATGGTGTTGAATCCTACACAGACACGCCTCCTACAGAATCATCTTCGTCCAGAATAACTTCAAGACGTTCAACTTGAGTCAAGTCACAGCCAAGTGATATCCTCCCCAAACCTAAACTTTTATCTACTTCCAACAAAGGTGATTCAAACTTGGGCCACAATCCGCCCACCCTTGTGTCAGCCACCGCCGGGCCTGAGAATGTCCAAGACTTGTTGTTTCAGGTCATAGAGGCCGTCTTAGAACGCGTCCCGAACGCGTTCTTTTGGTCCAACAGCTGTGGGAGGTGGTTTCAGCCTGTCCCCCTACTCACTGTCCTCAGGTCACCAGCTCTGGGAAGTGGTCTTGGAATGTCCCAGACTCATTCTTTTCGGGCCACCTGCTTTGAGAAGCGTCTTCAACTCGCTCGTGTACGTCTCCTGTCGTGAGCTGGGCTCTTATAACAATGTCCTCGACCCGATATTTCTACTTTACTCGTGTGTGTGGCACACTTCCCACCATCACCGGCCTCCATTTGGCTATGGCCTGGGGATGTTCCCCGCGGAGCAGGAGACGAACGTACCTGTCGCAAGTCCCCGTATGAAAGTCACGGAAACACTGGCTGGTGGGCGAAAACCAGGCTTTTAAGACGCACTTACCGTAGCCACGGGGCAAGTGCTGAGGGTCGATGGATACGAGTGAGGACCCCAGGATTAGACCCCCCCCCCCCCCCCTCCCCCCCCCCCGCCACACACACACACAAACACAGGTTTAAAAAGAGAAGCTACACACGTACACATGGTCAGAAAGTGGGCCCACGAATGGTTTGGCAAATGGGCCTAAAAAGTCACTTATTGCGTCGTGTGAGCTCTGTACGACAGTTTACGCACGACTGGCAGCGGCTGCAACTCCAGCCGTACGACGAATACCATGATGTATCCGCTGAGTTTGACCTCTGACCTTTCCACCCGACAGTAAAGCCAGATCTCCTTGAATTAGGACAGTAATAATGTATATATGTGCCAGCTCTGATGAGGAGGTATGAAGAATGCAGGAGAGAGAGAGAGAGAGAGAGAGAGAGAGAGAGAGAGAGAGAGAGAGAGAGAGAGAGAGAGAGAGAGAGAGAGAGAGAGAGAGAGAGAGAGGCTAAGGAAAGGTGTGGCAATGACCAGCGGTCAATCGCATGGCACTGGGCTTCTCGAAGAGCACTAAAGCTACAGACCCACTCCCACCTACACGAAAACTTGAGATCTTGTGAGCGAGAGGAACTCAAAATAAATACCTAGTGAGTCGGTGGGCAATGGCAAGGAAACATGGACTCACAAGACGGCAGCAGCTGGCACTAGGCCGGGTGTGCACTCGCACAGTCCACACTAAATTTCCCTTGGAAGGCTGACCCACTTTACCCCAGAAGGAGACAAGAGTAATCGTGGAGGAAGAGTGGAAAAGCGGGTCTTTCAAATTTTCCCTCGTCATGGTGGACAATAATAGTCCACCAAGACTATCTATTATTGAAGTCAATTATGATCGTTAGCGTCTAGTCCACCAAGACTATTTATCATTAAGGAAAATTATGCTCGTTAGCGTCGCACTACTTGCTCTACTAGGCCCAGCGAGGTGGTCTCTTAATAAGGTGATTAGGGAGAACAGTGAGGGAATGGTCAGAATGGTGAGGGACACGTCAGAGGAAGGAGGTGTTGGACCAGGGAAAGGCTAACTGGACAACCTGAAATCCACACGAAAGTGAAGCGTCGTGGAAGTTGGAGGTTCCTCCACGTGTTTGTGTATGAAGATGATTCATATGATATCACTAAGATCAAAGGCCCACACCAGCCCTGAGTCTCGTCTCCACATCACTTGTGAAACTGTCCTGAGGAAGAGCAAACACCTGAGTGCACTGCTGGCATACCTGGTGAGTGCAGGAGCGAGGACGGAGCCCAACACAAGACACAAGCATAGGAACACACAGCTTTGAACACGAGAAAATACATCACTGTGAGAACCCGAGCATCTGTCAATGCCTCCAGTGGTAGGAGGACAGTATCCAAACACTACAAACACAACAGTATTTCGTATTATCATAATTCCTGCTATGAAGGAGTTGGTGGGTGGACAAGAACAACAGCTGGAAGGAGAATGTCAAGGAAAGACAAGAGAGTTTAGCAGGTGTTGCTACACGAAGAGAACAGACGAAGGAAACACACACAGAACACAACACACTTAGAAATGATTCAAAACAGTAACTAAATATATAAATAAACAAGGAAAAATAAATATATAAACCGTGAAAAAATATTACGATGAATTACCTTAATTCCAGTAGTTAATGAAGTACGAGTTATCAGTCAAGGATCAAATAATCACATCCGGGAATTCCAACAAAGAAGGTAAATATATTTTTAAAAAAATCAACTAGCGAGTTTCAAAGCGAATTCATGTTATAGAGGATTCAGATCCTCCATCGCCTGAATAGGATATAAAGAAGACTCTAAAAGGAAATCACATCAAAAGACAGGTCATAAAGGGGGCCTTTGAGGGAACTGGAGTCCAAAAGGTTTATGAACCAGATGTTCCCCTAGTATAAGGTCTCACAGGAGCGGCAGAAACCCTGGAGGGGCCTGTTATTAAGTTGTTTATACCAGTACGTGAAACACGCTTTATACCAGTGTTGCGCAACGGTCCACCAGTGTTGCGCAACGGACCAGACCAATATTATACGAAATCGAAGAGGGTCCGACTTGTCTACAGACCATCATCTTTGACATTCATGGTCTGCAGATAACTGGAAACCTCGCAGATGACAGGGGTTGGGAAGGGAGGTCAGGTCGAAGGCCAGGTTATCAACCCCAGGGGCGTCACGGTCGTGGTCAAGGGGTGAAACACGTTTTTTGTGAGTCACAGACGCAGGAGAAATTAAAGTCATGACTGATGCATATCCTGAAATTACTTTCGTACGCCCAAACAAGGCCATTTCAGCTTTAACTGCTGCCTATAACCTGATCGTCTTCTCGTTAGCAGAACACAAGCAAGAGAGATGAACATGTTCTTCAGTGTTCCTCAGAACACAATGTGCAGGATGTACACCACGGTACGAGAACCAGGTGTACAAACACTCTGAAAACCCGAACAGAACAACCATCCTGACAGGAGGAGGTCAAGACATGAACAGCCCTGACATGTCATCACCAGGTGTCATTCCACATGTTACTGATCATCATGTATGGAGTGAATGACGCATTCATACACTGGCTCCTTCTGGTAGCAGCCGAGGTGTGCCTGGCTGTATACACTATCGACCAATGACGATAATTCAGGTCACTCCGCCTCTCTGCAAGAAGCCAGTGGTATTAATCAGTCTTTCATATCACGACCCCAACAAGACTGGCGACGTATGACACACCCAGATGCACGGAACTGGTTCATCATCCTAATGATGATATACACGTCCAAGAGCACTAATTACCCTCTAATCACCACCTTCGCTAACGGTAATTACAGGACCACGACTCCGGAACTCGAGGTCTGAGTATAATGACGTACAGCTGCACGCGATGTGAGCACTTAAGTAGACGGAGACGGACACAAAGTAGATGGAGAGTGAGGGAGTACGTCGCATCAAGATGGAAACTAGTGGTACAGAGAAGGACGAGTTATGGTGTGAGGTTTACCCAGGTTGCCCAACGTGGCTGGGGGAAAAACAGACATAAAGTGAGTTATGGATCAAGGAGACTTAAGGTACCTGACCCCACGGAGAGCAAGGGAAAGTAGGCGGCAAGGTCAGCCCCTGTGACCTTGTGGTGGCTGGCCCATATGCTTCTACTGGTCACCTGGCTATACCAACCACCGCTAGTGTGCGGACAGTACATGTTAAAGAGGACAGCTGTTGCTGGACGCATGTGTACGTACACACACGCGCGCACGTGTCGAATCACTCACGTGTTTAACGTGCGTGTGTTTTCTTAAATAATGTGTGTGTGTGTGTGTGTGTGTGTGTGTGTGGTTAGGTCACGTGCAGGTGAGAAGAGAAACTGGTATAAGTTCAAGGTTAAGGTGTCGCCATACGCCAACCACCCCCAGTTACGTGGTGCTACACCCCACCCCCCCTTACCTCACCCCCACTACCTCCCCCACCTACCTGCCTCCCTCCCTCCCTCATCACCCCCCCTCCTCCGCCCCCCTCCCCCGGGTCGTTGGGGAGACACGTCGAATTTGGTCGCACACGACGACCTTGCTTTGTTTACCAGGCGGAAGTCGTCCGTTTTCTTTGTTGCCAAACTTCCCCCTCCCCCCCCCAGCCACCCCCTTGAACCTGCCAATGCTTCAGCTCTCTCTCTCTCTCTCTCTCTCTCTCATCTATTGTTTGCCTCATTCATCAGCCACTCTACCCGTCTCTCTCTCTCTCTCTCTCTCTCTCTCTCTCTCTCTCTCTCTCTCTCTCTCTCTCTCTAACATTTTTCTATAGCCAGCTTCTTTCACGCTTCATTCATTCACTTCCTTCTTGCTCTCCTCTCCACACACACTGCTCTTGTCTTGACCCAAGTGTTTCCAATATTCAGACAACATTCCCTCATTTTCTTTCCAATACATTCCGCTTTCTTTAACTCAACAATTTCCATCCCCACGCACACATACACACCGTTTTCTTCCCCATTCCCCCCATATAACATTTCCTTTGCCCCAATTTCTTCTCCACACATAAACACTCCCATCGCCACAGTTTCCTCCCCAAACACTTCCATCCGTTTCCTCCCCACAAACTCCCACACTCCACTGTTTCCTCCCCACACCCCTGGTTTCCTCCCCACACACTCCCACACCCCTAGTTTCCTCCCCACACACTCCCACACTCCACTGTTTCCTCCCCACACACTCCCACACCCCTAGTTTCCTCCCCACACCCCTAGTTTCCTCCCCACACCCCTAGTTTCCTCCCCACACCCCCTAGTTTCCTCCCCACACCCCTAGTTTCCTCCCCACACCCCCTAGTTTCCTCCCCACACCCCCTAGTTTCCTCCCCACACCCCCTAGTTTCCTCCCCACACCCCCTAGTTTCCTCCCCACACCCCTAGTTTCCTCCCCACACCCCCTAGTTTCCTCCCCACACTCTCCCACAGTTTCCTGTGTGTTGGTAATGTGTTCATGAATCATGCCTCGCCCATGGCAATATTCCCCCACCCCTTCCATGTAATTACATGGGTATTACTGTCAGGCCAAGCTGAGTGGCGCAACCACGCCCTACAGAGAGAGAGAGAGAGAGAGAGAGAGAGAGAGAGAGAGAGAGAGAGAGAGAGAGAGAGAGAGAGAGAGAGAGAGAGAGAGAGAGAGAGAGAGAGTTTCGTGACGGGTGATCGTATTCTATATATATATATATATATATATATATATATATATATATATATATATATATATATATATTATATATATATATATATATATATATATATATATATATATATATATATATATATTCTACCGTATTATATGACCTCATCATATACATCATATCTGAAGCTTCACTCGTGTGCAAAGTCCCTCACGTATATAACCAGAAAATTGCCAGTATAAAAGGCTTTTCCATCACTGATTTATTTAAAGGCATCCTTCACAGAGCACTTACGATCCGCGCGCATTAAAAGGTATTTGAGAGTTAATGGCATGGATTATATGACCTGCGTCGAATGGGAAAATTCAAGTGAAAAAATTGGTATTTTTTTTTTATTTTTGGTTATATGGAGAGGCAATGGAGGTACGACCCTTGAGCAAGACAGTACGACCTTTGAGTAAGGTTGTACGACCTCTGAGTAAGGTGGCACGACATTTGAGTAAGGTGGTACGACCTCTGAGTTCGGTGGTACGAACTTTGAGTAATCCATCAAGCTGTGCTTAAGGGTCGTACCCATGTTGCTCAAGGTCCAACTCGAAGCAGTTCCCACTCACCCTTCGTGTAGAGTTAAGGTTCACCCGTGTGAGGGTTGGTTTTTAAGACTCATTCATCTCTGGGAGAGTTAGTACAATTCCAACATACATTCAGGAAAGTCAGGAGAGTTACATAAACAGTCATATATCTTTGGCAGTGTAAGGAGAGTTTGGTACAGGACTAACACACCATCAGAAGTCTTCGTACAGTCCGTAGATGTACCACAGCGATGGAGTGTGGTGAGATGACTGCATTATCCCACTCCGTCATTCCTTACGTGACTACACCACAGTGACACACAAGAGTCCTTGGAGAAGTGGAGCTGCCTCCTCACCCAGGGTCATCGTGCACCATCCACTCACCACACAAGCCCTACATCATACAAGCACCACATGCGTCGTGGATCACCACACCAGTGACCAGTTGTGCCACGGTCTGGGGTTGCGGCACACCAGAGACGAGAGCAGGTCGACTGGTGACATGTGTTGATGCCAGGGTTTTGCATCGTACCAACCTCGGTTGTATCACCTGGGGCTGACCACCAGGTGCCTGTAATGTCTCCCTCCAGCCATAACATGTCTGGGAAGGTAAACAAAGAGAGTGAACTAACTCTCCCAACTTCGCCAGAGGTGTGTTAACTCTTGTCCTCTCCCAACTCTCACAAGAGAACGCTAGGGCTAACTCTCCCACCTTTCCTGAAGTTATGTTAGACTTTAACTCTCCTGACTCTATGTTAAACTTAAACTAACTCTCCCACAGATAAATGAGCCTCAAACTATACTCTGTCAAAGTTAACCTTAGACACACAGGTGTATAACAGGTGTACACGAAGGGAACATCTGTTCACCATCCTCGGGGTGGAGTGGGAACTACTTGGAGTTCGACCTCGAGGCTGGGGGGCTCGTCCTTGAGATACATCCTCCTCTTCGTCAGGATCCAGCACCAGTCACCCCCGCCCGCCGTAGTGACCCAGGTCACCGTGGCGCTCTACCGGCGACATCTGTAACTTGCCTGACCCCCAGTAACCAGGTCAACATGGTACTGGCGAATGTAGGAATATGACCGCAGTGTCTCAAGCAGGATGGGGTGAAGATAAGTCTATACCACATTACAGCTAGCCTCTTGTGTCCAGGAGAGAGTCAGATAACACCATACGTACCAATATGGTCCAATATCACGTCATAAGTCACAGGAAGATCGGCATTCTCCACACACACGATGAATTTGCATAATTCTACAATTCTAAAATATTCTTTCTTTTTGTAATATTTCTCGTTCAAAGAAAAATCAGGAAATCATGATATTTTGATAAAGTTCTAGATTTCCTCATTCTTACTAATACCTTTTTCATCACCATAATCTCGCAGATATGGAAATAATTTAACAGTTGACTATGGCAGTTATGTGATCTTTCAACGGTTAACTACGCCAGTTATGTGATCTTTCAACGGTTAACTATGCTAGTTATGTGATCTTTCAACAGTTAACTATGCCAGTTATGTGATCTTTCAACAGTTAACTATGCCAGTTATGTGATCTTTCAACGGTTAACTATGCCAGTTATGTGATCTTTCAACAGTTAACTATGCCAGTTATGTGATCTTTCAACGGTTAACTATGCCAGTTATGTGATCTTTCAACGGTTAACTATGCCAGTTATGTGATCTTTCAACGGTTAACTATGCCAGTTATGTGATCTTTCAACAGTTAACTATGCCAGTTATGTGATCTTTCAACGGTTAACTACGCCAGTTATGTGATCTTTCAACGGTTAACTATGCTAGTTATGTGATCTTTCAACAGTTAACTATGCCAGTTATGTGATCTTTCAACAGTTAACTATGCCAGTTATGTGATCTTTCAACGGTTAACTATGCCAGTTATGTGATCTTTCAACAGTTAACTATGCCAGTTATGTGATCTTTCAACGGTTAACTATGCCAGTTATGTGATCTTTCAACGGTTAACTATGCCAGTTATGTGATCTTTCAACGGTTAACTATGCCAGTTATGTGATCTTTCAACGGTTAACTATGCCAGTTATGTGATCTTTCAACGGTTAATTATGGCAGTTATGTGATCTTTCAACGGTTAACTATGCCAGTTATGTGATCTTTCAACGGTTAACTATGCCAGTTATGTGATCTTTCAACGGTTAACTATGCCAGTTACGTGATCTTTCAACAGTTAACTATGGCAGTTATGTGATCTTTCAACGGTTAACTATGCCAGTTATGTGATCTTTCAACGGTTAACTATGCCAGTTATGTGAACTTTCAACGGTTAACTATGCCAGTTATGTGATCTTTCAACGGTTAACTATGCCAGTTATGTGATCTTTCAACGGTTAACTATGCCAGTTATGTGATCTTTCATTAGAAAATGATTTGCCAATGTGTCCAGTACGTTGTGAGTAGGAGTCCAGTGTTGTATATCAGGTTAAACGGCGATCAGTTTAATATCAAGACTTGATAATAATGGTCTTGTATTTTCACCTTCAAGACTTGGTTTAATTCTTTTCCTGATCTTAAATTTTCGAAAGTGATAATACAGTAGGAAAGGATCATACGACAAGTTAACTAGTTTTCAAAATATAAGTTGAGACACTTGGATGTTTTTAAGATGTAAAATGTCTTCAAAATACTTCTAAAATATTCTTCCTCTCCTCTGAAACTGTAAAAATAGTTAACAAAATATATTTTTTTTCTATCGACAATCCAGCCTCCAAACTTCACAATCATCAACATGCCTCCAAACATGACCGTCAACATCCCTCCAAAACACCATCTTCAGTACCAGCATCCCTCCAAACCTCGTCTGCATAGCCAAAGTCCCTCTAAACCTCGTCTGCATAGCCAAAGTCCCTCCAAACCTCGTCTGCATAGCCAAAGTCCCTCCAAACCTCGTCTGCATAGCCAAAGTCCCTCCAAACCTCGTCTGCATAGCCAAAGTCCCTCCAAACCTCGTCTGCATAGCCAAAGTCCCTCCAAACCATGTCCGCATAGCTAAAGTCCCTCCAAACCTTGTTTTCATCGCCAAAGTTCCTCCAAACCTTGTCCGCATAGCCAAAGTCCCTCCAAACCTTGTCCGCATAGCCAAAGTCCCTCCAAACCTTGTCCGCATAGCCAAAGTCCCTCCAAACCTTGTCCGCATAGCCAAAGTCCCTCCAAACCTTGTCCGCATAGCTAAAGTCCCTCCAAACGCAATCTTCACCGCTAACATCCCTTGCATTTTCACTGTATTTTGTCCTTTACGAATTTTTTATTTTTCTTCATCCAGGAGTCAGTGTGTGGCCTGTGGGTCAAGCTCTCTGTGTGAGTTCCGGTATATGTTAACACTCCTGCTCATTCCCGTCCTGTCGAATCCTGTCTCAACACATTCCCGTCCAGTTAGAACCCGTCTTAACACATTCCCGTCCAGTTAGAACCCGTCTTAACACATTCCCGTCCAGTTAGAACCCGTCTCAACACATTCCCGTCCAATCAGAACCCGTCCCCACATATTCCTTCTCGTCTTCCCTGAACTCCCCCTAAAATTCATGTTTTATCTTCTTAAAAGTTTTCTAATTCATAAGATCTTGCCTCGTCAGCTTAAATACTTTCCTGGGCAACAAGATCCTATCTTCCCCCCATCAAAACTTCACCTCACAAATGGTTCTATCCAGCGCTTTGATGTTTCGCTCCAACACAAGGTTGTGTTCACTCTTATAACAGTCTTCTCTCCCACACAACCTTCTGTCCACTCTTGTTGAAACCTTTCCTCCACCACAAGGTTCTGTAGACTCGTGTTGAAGCTTTTCCTCCACCACAAGGTTCTGTAGACTCGTGTTGAAGCTTTTCCTCCACCACAAGGTTCCGTCCACTCTCAGCAATGCTTCCCTCACCTTGCATTCCTCCTTGCGTCCTTCACTCCACCCCAGCCAGCGTTCCCCGGCCTCGCCGCAGGAGGAGGTCTCCTTCACCTCACGGTACTCCCTTGGTGTCCCTGCAGGTTCCGGCCGGCAGCGGGGGCGGAGGAGGCAGCTCCGTGGGGGAGTGTGGCGGCGGTGGAGGCGGAGGCGGTGGAGGAGGCAGCAACCTGTGGGGTGAGGAGGAGAGCGACCTGATCAGGTCCTGCGCCGCCCTGAGCTCAGCCCTGGGCGTCCACAAGAGCTTCAGCACCTCGGACATCAGCGGCGTCGGGGTCAGCACGGACAGCGAGCTCAGCCGGACCTGGGTCAGCGAGGTAAATATTTAAGGCTGTTTTTTTTTTCTTCTCTCTCTCCCGTGGTCACTCACAAGTCAGGACCCTCCCACGATAGCTCTCACCACTCTCCCATGGTCACTCACAAGTCAGGACCCTCCCAGGATAGTCCCTACCACTCTCCCATGGTCACTCACAAGTCAGGGCCCTCCCAGGCAAACCCCGTGGCCAATCATGAACCTCATAAAGTAATGACGTTTAAATGAGCCCTTATTATAATCTGAGCACTGACGTGCCCCGCGTGCAACATACATGAGTGGAATCAGCTGTAGGAAGCGCTTCCCTCCGGCAGAGGACGCTATCAAAACATTATTTGTAGGGTAACTTCATCCTGCAGATCAATGTTTGCGGCGGGGGAGGTCGACTGGAGGGGGTCTTCCTCCCGCGACTCGACCCCACCTCCCGCTCCTGCTCGACCTGGGTCGCGGTTGGGGACATGGCGTCCACGTCGCAGCTGCCCTCGCCACAGGCCAGGCCAGGATCCATCGAGAGCCCAGCCATCACCGCCGCTGACTTCATCAGATCCGTCAACAAGAAGGTCAGTGACGTAGGTCAACCTCGCCATTATATATTTTCCCTCCCGTTCTACTGAGTGAGTGAGTCTCCGTGTGATGGACATAACATACCTTCAGGTTCCTGGCCAGCACATACACACGCGCTTGTGTTCTTTTCTTCCAGTATGTAACCTCTTGTCTTGTTGTACGTCTTGTGGAAAACACTAGCTCGACTGGAGGGACAGGAGTAACAGACGTATGATAGAATCCAATTAAACATTGTGATGATGACTCGAAGCCATGGTATGTACACATTAGATCCATTCATTATAAACAAAGTTGTTATAAGTTGTATCAACTGTTCATGAGGTTAGGTTGTATTATGGAAGTCAACCTTGTGTACGGTTTGACCTGAGTGAGGTCATCCGAAATGTCGGGTCAAGGTTAGGTAGAGACTGGGTCACGCAGACCCTTGTGCCAACCTCGCCTCTCACTAATTACAGGGTTACATGACCCCAATCCATGTTTCCTCCGGTTCTGTATACATAACCAATATGTATCTATATTCTCACTCTGTAACGAATCCTCTGAAGATGGGGGTAATACACGAAAGCGCTCAGGATTCTTGTGTTTCCTTTCCTAGCTCGTGTTTCAGTTTCCTTTTCTGGCTGTGTTTCTGCAGCATTATACTGTATTCAGGGGCAGCACCTCTACCCTAGCGGGAGTGTGAGACATGTTACACCCTCTGCCAGCCACAGTTTCCTCGGTCACCCGAGACTTTACGAGCCGATATTGTATTCAATGAACTTTACACGCCTCCTGAAATTGAATTTTGTTTTTCAGACTCGTAAACTTTTCGATGTTTGTTGGCCATGTTAAGAGCGAGCGAGAGAGAGAGAGGAGAGAGAGTGTATATTGGAAGTACATTTGAACCAGAGAACTCTGGCGTCATTTCCTCCCTAAGTGTAGCTTTAAGATGAAAAAAATATATGTGTTGGCTGGTGTGGTGATTCATATAGCACTTCAAGGCTGTGGCAGAGGCTTAAAGATGACTTTAATGTCTTGTGCTTAAAGGTGCTCTTTAAATGAAATGTTCTCTCACCTTTACGTACAACCGAAGTTATTCTGGTTTATTCCTATAAAACGCCGACGCGCATTACTATACACACACACACACACACACACACACACACACATACATGAGGTACAGTTATCCTGTATTTCTGAAGTGAAGGTAAAGCCTGATGCACGTGGGAGTTATCATGGCTGTAACAAACGGCCTAAGTCGACTGTAACAGTGGTTGTAACCTGCACGAACAACCCCGTAACGGTGGTTGTAACCTGCACGAGCAACCCCCGTAACGGTGGTTGTAACCTGCACGAACAACCCCGTAACGGTGGTTGTAACCTGCACGAACAACCCCGTCTGGGCAACGATCTCTGTAGGCCGACTCATCTACAACCACATTACAACTGCCATGTGGGGCAGGGCGCCGCCCGAGGCTCACATGGCGTAGCGGGGTAAGGCCAGAGTCAGGTGGTAGTCAACATACACATTACAGGAGCAAAGAGACTGAGATCTATTGTTGTCCTCCTGCGGGTGTGACGTATACGCACAACAAAATCATTGACGCCAGTTTTTGCGTCTACGTCTCAATGATCTTGAAGCGAACTGACCCCAGGGCCCAGCACAGGGTACACGAACGTCTTTCAGAACTCTAGAAAATAGCATTGGTCTTACTTGATACGATTCTACCAGGCGGAACTAAACCTACCACACAGAGAAGATGACCAGAGGTAGATTATATCTACCAGACACCACCTCACACAACTGTACCTCATGACCATGACTGAATGACCTCCTCCATGGGAAAATTCATGGTACACAGTGGACAGTGTCGTGATCCAACGTGCCAGAAGGGAAAAAATTCGCAGATTTCATCGCCATGAGTTCAGCCACACACACACACACACACACACACACAGCGCCAAACTATTCTTAAAGGAGAACAGTTTCTGTTCTTCCTCATGTGTACTAAAACACCAACTTCCTGAACCCCAAACAAACACTGTAGATATCTTTAACCTTTCCCGATCCCCAACGAACCTACCCCAGAACGCATTTCAATGATGCTTTATATATTAAATACTAATATATATATATATATATATATATATATATATATATATATATATATATATATATATATATATATATATATATATTGTTGGCACCAACAATGGCAGGTGTGAAGCCTTATGCTGTATGCTCTTTAAATACCCGAGAGTAACATTCAATAACTGATGGAAATGTTTTGTAGACACAGACAACAGACACCTGGCGAGCGTACACTTACTGTGGCTTAGATAAACAGCTGGACTGGACGGGAGGAGGCACCTTGGAGTAGCCAGTCCTGGAGTACTCCAGTGGAGAGATAGCTAAGGTGGATAGAGATATGGGAAAATGCCAGACTTAAAGTGCTACGTACACTGGATGATGTAGGATAGGTTAGAGGAAAGTGAGTGCTCCTCTGACCTATCCTTAAGGGCTAGAGGGAGGACTGGTGGGCGTGACTCAGGCTCAGGGGAAGACTGCCAGGCCTGAGCGGCTACACACACACCCACCTGGGCCAGATGGCTCAGCCCAGGTGATCAGTTGACCAGCTCACATGAGGGGCGTGGAGGGCGGTCCATCCTGTGTCTACCTTTGAGGGCAGGTAAAAATTACCGGCAAAAACAGAGACGGCCATTGAGAGAGAGAGAGAGAGAGAGAGAGAGAGAGAGAGAGAGAGAGAGAGAGAGAGAGAGAGAGAGAGAGAGAGAGAGGCTGGGGTTTGTGTGCCTTCAAACGGTGATGCTCGTGTAGAGGAAGGGAGGAGGGTTAACTACATTTCGTTCATGATTACAGCTTAGATTGATACAATTACCAGCTTGTCCCAACTGGTCCTGTGACCTCACCAGAGCCGAAGATAATCAGTTTAAACTAGCCTTAAGGGGAAGGAGGGGGGGAGGGGAGGGCAGGGGAGGGGGAGCTATGTAAGCGGCAAGGGGGGAAATCTCAGACGAGAGAGAGAGAGAGAGAGAGAGAGAGAGAGAGAGAGAGAGAGAGAGAGAGAGAGAGAGAGAGGATTTTAGAAGCGAAGCGGGATACCAGAGAGAGAGAGAGAGAGAGAGAGAGAGAGAGAGAGAGAGAGAGAGAGAGGATTTTAGAAGCGAAGCGGGATACCAGAGAGAGAGAGAGAGAGAGAGAGAGAGAGAGAGAGAGAGAGAGAGAGAGAGAGAGAGAGAGAGAGAGAGAGAGAGAGAGAGAGGATTTTAGAAGCGAAGCGGGATACCAGAGAGAGAGAGAGAGAGAGAGAGAGAGAGAGAGAGAGAGAGAGAGAGAGAGAGAGAGAGTTTCAGAAGCGAAGCGGGGATACCAAAAGAAAAAAAATAAAAGAAAATGGATATACGAGGAGCAGCAAGGCAAGGGGTTCCCTGAGAGGTTAAGTGGTGGGAATTTCTGAACACATCAAGCTGTGTGCCCGCCCGCCCGCCCGCTCTCAATTCTCAGCAATTTCTCCAGGAAAGCGCAGATGGTAGGTGGGGGGAGGTGTACATTTGAGGTTATAGTACCGTGGTGAACACGACAGTACGACTCAAACACGACGGTACGACTTAAACACGACGGTACGACTTAAACACGACGGTACGACTCAAGCACGACGGTACGACTCAAGCACGACGGTACGACTCAAACACGACGGTACGACTCAAGCACGACGGTACGACTCAAACACGACGGTACGACTCAAGCACGACGGTACGACGCTTAACCACAACGGTACAACCTTGGAGTATGTCTTGATAACTGTTGGAGGTTAAGGCTAAACACAGTAGAGAGGGGTCTGTACCGTCGTGTTCAAGGGTCGTACCATCATGTTCAAGGGTCGTTCCGTCGTGTTCAAGGGTCGTACCGTCGTGTTTGAGTCGTTCCGTCGTGTTCAAGGGTCGTACCGTCGTGCTCAAGGGTCGTACCGTCGTGTTCAAGGGTCGTTCCGTCGTGTTCAAGGGTCGTGCCGTCGTGTTCAAGGGTCGTACCGTCGTGCTCAAGGGTCGCACAGTCGTACATACTGGGTTACATCAAGCCGACGACCCTGACCCAACCCTGGATACCAGAACATGGTGTTCCTCCACAATTCATCGTTCATTATAACTCGTTCAAATTTCAAATTCTGATATCATTCCCTGATCATAACATTATGATGCATATATCTGTATGCAAATCAGAGGGAGTCGGATTTTTAATGACCATGCAGGCTACTGATCACCATCCACTCATTAAAACGCACTTCAGAACGTCAAGTTATTCAATTAAAAAGTTCGATGGGCGTGTTCACTTTCGCGTACAGTGGGTGGAAATGTGTACAGTGTTATGTTATATACCAAATGATAAACTAACATCCATTGTGCTTTATTTCTGAGGTATGGCTCGATCTATCCAGGCAATTTAGTGTCCGTGATCGCTAACTTGCGTTTCATTTCCGTGTGATTTCTATCTTCTCCTGTGACTTCATTCATCTGAAGGAAGATCTAAGAAATCATATCAAAACCAAACCCAATTTCCACCATGTTAAATTACAAACATATGCAAGTTGTTGTAGACGTTTTCGTCATATATATATATATATATATATATATATATATATATATATATATATATATATATATATATATATATATATAAGTCTGACTGGCGTTTTAAGGGGGATGTATATGGCAGTTATTAATTACGCTGCCCACCATGGTAGAACAAGCCCTCTAGCGGCAGAATGTACGTCATATGTCACCCTGACTCCTGGTAATTAGCACGTAGAAAAATCCTTTGGCCTCAGTTACCCCGAGACCACTGAGAGGGAAGGATACTGCGTGGCCGCTCTCACCAGCCCTGGCCCCAGCCTGATGCTTGACGTCAACGAACGAGATTTTGTGTGGCTCGGGAGACCAACAGATATTTTGAATGTTACGGGATGAATTAGTCTACAATGATATCACTAAATCATACACTGGGGTCCTAGGTAAACCTTGGATGTACATGACGACGGGTCGCCAAGATTTGAATATGTGGCGTCGCGCCAAGGTTTTAAATGTGTATGGAGCCGCGCGAGGTATGCCTGGGATTTAAATGGTGGCGGTTGGCTGAGATTTATATACTCTGACCTCGCGGTAACGTGTAAATGTGCATGGCGCGTCGCTGGATTTCATGCCTGTTGCACATATATATATATATATATATATATATATATATATATATATATATATATATATATATATATATATATATATATATATTTTTTTTTCATTTCATACTATTCGCCATTTCCCGCGATAGCGAGGTAGCGTTAAGAACAGAGGACTGGGTCTTTGAGGGAATATCCTCACCTGGCCCTCTTCTCTGTTCCTTCTTTTGGGAAAAAAAAAAAGAAGAAAAAAAAAAAAACCGAGAGGGGAGGATTTCCAGCCTCCCGCTCCCTTCCCTTTTAGTCGCCTTCTACGACACGCAGGGAATACGTGGGAAGTATTCTTTCTCCCCTATCCCCAGGGAATCATAATATTTTCCTAAATATCTTCCACAGATTGATTCTTGTAGCTTATTTCCCATTAACGGCCTACTTTTGCTGTATTTCGTTCTCATTACTTTGCATTTATTTGGACTGAATCTCATCATCCATTTGTCACACCAGCTTTGGAGTCTGTCCAAGTCTCCATGTAAGCTGATGCAACCATTTTCATGCCTTGATTTTCTCACAACCATGGAATCATTCATAAACATGTTTAAGTACGAGACTAGTCTTTCTGGCAAGTCATTTATGTACACCAAGAACAGCAGTGGGATGAAGACTTAACCTTTTGGCACTCCACTTTCAAGCCCATTTTGAAAATATGCACTTACCCATATCCTTTGTTCCCAACTCCATACGTAATATTCAACCCTGCAAAGGAGTTCACCCCATTCTTGCCTGATGCTCTTGCTTCTTAATCAATGTCTAATTGGCAGTCTTGGAGCACACAGTCTACCCAAGTATCTCTGATCTAAGAACAAACTCGCCCTGTCATAGAACTCTAAGAGGTTCATGAAGCAGGAACTTCTTTCTCTGAAGCCATGTTGTCTCCAAGTTAAGAAATTTCTGCTTTGCAGATTACTATCTATTTGCTTCTGAGTATCTTTAACAATGTTTTACAAACAACACTTGTCAACAAAATAGTCTTGTGGTTCAGAGTTATCTCCCTGGGGATATATCCCTGGGGATAGGGGAGAAAGAATACTTCCCACGTATTCCCTGCGTGTCGTAGAAGGCGACTGAAAGGGGAGGGAGCGGGGGGCTGGAAATCCCCCCCTCTCGCTTTTTTTTTTTTAATTTTCCAAAAGAGGGAATAGAGAAGGGGGCCAGGTGAGAATATTCCCTCAAAGGCCCAGTCCTCTGTTCTCAACGCTACCTCGCTAATGCGGGAAATGGCGAATAGTATGAAAGATATATATATATATATATATATATATATATATATATATATATATATATATATATATATATATATATATATATATATATATTCCTATGAGTCCACGGGGAAAATGAAACTAGAAAAGTTCCCAAGTGCACTTTCGTGTAATAATCACATCATATATATATATATATATATATATATATATATATATATATATATATATATATATATATATATATACACTCAGTGGCAGGCTATTGTTTTCCATGGAAATTAATTCCATTCATTGTGATCCGACAAGGTCTACATTGCCATACAACCCCTCCCCCCCACTTACTCTCTCTCTCTCTCTCTCTCTCTCTCTCTCTCTCTCTCTCTCTCTCTCTCTCTCTCTCTCTCAGCCTTCGCTCCACGCATCGAACCCGTGACCAGCACATTTCCTGGGCCACAACAAAGACGGGACAGCCTGGCCACCGCCAGCTGGGGTCCCTACTCTTCACTCCTCTCCCACACACCCCTTCAGCCCCACCCTCCAGCGCAACAGAAGCCTAGTGATCGTAACAGTAGCCTGATGATCGTAACAGAAGCCTGGTGATCGTAACAGTAGCCTGATGATCGTAACAGAAGCCTGGTGATCGTAACAGAAGCCTGGTGATCGTAACAGAAGCCTGGTGATCGTAACAGTAGCCTGGTGATCGTAACAGAAGCCTGGAGATCGTAACAGAAGCCTGGTGATCGTAACAGAAGGCTGGTGATCGTAGGCTGGTGATCGTAACAGAAGCCTGGTGATCGTAACAGAAGCCTGGCGATCGTAACAGAAGCCTGGTGATCGTAACAGAAGCCTGGTGATCGTAACGGAAGCCTGGTGATCGTAACAGAAGCCTGGTGATCGTAACAGAAGCCTGGTGATCGTAACAGAAGCCTGGAGATCGTAACAGAAGCCTGGTGATCGTAACAGAAGGCTGGTGATCGTAACAGAAGCCTAGTGATCGTAACAGTAGCCTGGTGATCGTAACAGAAGCCTGGAGATCGTAACGGAAGCCTGGTGATCGTAACAGAAGCCTGGTGATCGTAACAGAAGCCTG
This sequence comes from Panulirus ornatus, assembly GCF_036320965.1. Classification (NCBI taxonomy): domain Eukaryota; kingdom Metazoa; phylum Arthropoda; class Malacostraca; order Decapoda; family Palinuridae; genus Panulirus; species Panulirus ornatus. Next base: position 13,041,031 of record NC_092285.1, read on the forward strand.
GTGATCGTAACGGATGGCTCGACGTGACGGACGCAATTTCTGACGTTACGTTTGCCACACTGACGCATCACAACTACAATAATTTTTTTTTTGCTTTTGTTTTGCTAAGCGAGACGGCACGGGCAACTGAGGCCCGAATCAAGGCCATTTTATTCCCGCTATCTATCTATCAATCTATCTATATATATATATATATATATATATATATATATATATATATATATATATATATATATATATATCCTCTAGGGGTGGATGAACAGCTTGGTTGACTGTGGACCGTGAATACGTCTATATTTCTATATGTTCTCTAGGGACTCAGGGTCATCGAGTCTGTCAACAGCCTCTAACCTAACCTAACCTAACCTCACCCTACACACGCACACACACACAGACACAGACACAGACACACACACACAACACAACCCTGATCCAAACAAGGAACTCCCAGGTCTTCCTGTGTTTCGGACTTGGGAATTACATTTGCATAACAGTTTTATTCAGGGCCATGTTGCACGTCTCCTGTGTTGTGTGAGTCACGTGGACCTTGCTGTGTTGGAGGAGCCTGCTGTGTTGTGTGCCAGCCAGGAGCCTGCTGTGTTGTGTGCCAGTCAGGAGCCTGCTGTGTTGTGTGCCAGTCAGGAGCCTGCTGTGTTGTGTGTCAGTCAGGAGCCTGCTGTGTTGTGTGCCAGTCAGGAGCCTGCTGTGTTGTGTGCCAGTCAGGAGCCTGCTGTGTTGTGTGCCAGTCAGAAGCCTGCTGTGTTGTGTGTCAGTCAGGAGCCTGCTGTGTTGTGTGCCAGTCAGGAGCCTGCTGTGTTGTGTGTCAGTCAGGAGCCTGCTGTGTTGTGTGCCAGTCAGGAGCCTGCTGTGTTGTGTGCCAGTCAGGAGCCTGCTGTGTTGTGTGCCAGTCAGAAGCCTGCTGTGTTGTGTGCCAGTCAGGAGCCTGCTGTGTTGTGTGCCAGTCAGGAGCCTGCTGTGTTGTGTGCCACTCAGGAGCCTGCTGTGTTTTGTGTCGATGAGTTGCCTGCTGTGCTGTGTGTCAACATGGACGCTGCTGTGTTGAGTGCCGGAGCCTGCTGTGTTTATCATAGCTTAACACGAGTCTTATCCCAATTAACACAGTGATTAGAGTCATATTAATCGTGGTTTACAAGCCATATACCCCCCCACCCCCACCCTCCGGAGCTATTTAGCAGTACAATAACTCGTGTAATCACAAAAGGGAAATGATTGACGCCATCACTCTACAAGCTACGGATTATCCTGCCTGCACTGAGGAGGAACCTGCACCCTTCATTGTGTTAGCCATTTATGAAAGGCAACCGCACAAAGCCTCTGTGGTTCCCAGGGAGAGAACTAATGAGGCTTGGCAGAGTGAAGTCGAGGGGGTTCGCCGGGCGGGAACTGTTTAGTGTTAAGTCAGCTGACGCTGGATGAGTTCGCCGGGCGGCAACCGTTCCACGTTAAGTCAGCTGACGCTGGATGGGTTCGCCGGGCGGCAACCGTTCCGTGTTTTGCCAGTTGACGCTCCGAGTGGCATAGGGACACTTGGTACCACAAGACGTCGCACAACTGTACGATCCTTGAGCACAATACTACAACCCTCGGCCCGGTGTGATGATGTGACGTATTTCGATCGCGTTGTTTCGGTTCCAGTGTTGTGGTTGACGCAGGAACTACCGTCATGCATAAGGCAGGCAATTGGAGTACGAAACGATCTGGTGGACGTTCGAACCACTTCCCGTGAAGTCCCGAATGTGATCCAATGCTTCATGAAGCATCGAGCTATTTCACGAACCACTGCTTCAGGGAAGCCTCGAAGCAGTGTGTATCGAACGCCTGAAAATCTCAGAATGCTGGATGATGCAGCCGGGGTCTGCCCTCCAGTGAAAACAGATTGAGCGACGTAGACAAGACCGTCATCGCTGCTCGTCACTGAAGTCAGCTGGGGTAGAGGGACGAGGACGAACGTGCCTCACGTCCTCCCTGAGCTCACGTACGAGTCGCTGAATGACACGGGAAGATCAGGTCCAGCCAGCTGTGACGACTGCAAACTCCCGAGGTCGAATGGTTTGGCGCCCCACACGTAAACATACCAGAGGGATGGATCAAGGATCGGTTGACGATCCAGACGGATTACTGGACGAAGGGATGGATAGGAGAGGAGAGAGGACTGGTAGGATGGGAGGGGAGAGAGGGCTGGTAAGATAGGAGGGGAGAGAGGACTGGTAAGATAGGAGAGGAGAGAGGACTGGTAAGATGGGGGGAGAGAGGACTGGTAAGATAGGAGAGGAGAGAGGACTGGTAAGATAGGAGAGGAGAGAGGACTGGTAAGATAGGAGAGGAGAGAGGACTGGTAAGATAGGAGGGGAGAGAGGACTGGTAAGATGGGAGGGGAGAGAGGACTGGTAAGATAGGAGAGGAGAGAGGACTGGTAAGATAGGAGAGGAGAGAGGGATGGTAAGATAGGAGGGGAGAGAGGACTGGTAAGATAGGCCACAAGGCGAAGGTGAACATTTCTTCACACAACAGAAGACCTGAGTGTAAATAAACAAGATCAGATACGTAGATATTCAGATATTTGATACAGGAACCAGGCACTGTAATCTGACAGTGAGGCAGAAAACATGAACTGTCTAGAATCTCTGAACTGATTCCTAAAAACCAAGATTTAGTGTTAACTAAGGGCGGTAAAAACCAAGGGTTCTGAGCTAGAAACCTAATGGAAGATCATTCAAAGGGTGTTAAGTCGAAACCAAGTGGTCAGGTGTCCAACACCAACACAAGAAAGATGTGTTGGAGTCAGTCTACATGAGTGATGTAGAGAGTGGGGTCAGCTGTACCGGAGGAACGGGGTCAGAAATCAAGAATAGTGAAACAGGAAACATGACTGGTGAAACTGGAGACACTTGCTGAAACAAACTGATGGTGATGAACCCGTCACAAAACAATGAAACAAAACAACAGCGGCGAAAACACAGACAACACGGTGGGTGAAACAGCCAACACGATGGGTGAAACAGACAACACGATGGGTGAAACAGCCAACACGATGGGTGAAACAGCCAACACGATGGGTGAAACAGACAACACGACGGGTGAAACAGCCAACACGATGGGTGAAACAGACAACACGATGGGTGAAACAGCCAACACGATGGGTGAAACAGACAACACGATGGGTGAAACAGACAACACGATGGGTGAAACAGACAACACGATGGGTGAAACAGACAACACGATGGGTGAAACAGACAACACGATGGGTGAAACAGACAACACGATGGGTGAAACAGACAACACGATGGGTGAAACAGACAACACGATGGGTGAAACAGCCAACACGATGGGTGAAACAGCAAACACGATGGGTGAAACAGCCAACACGATGGGTGAAACAGCCAACAAGATGGGTGAAACAGACAACACGATGGGTGAAACAGCCAACACGATGGGTGAAACAGACAACACGATGGGTGAAACAGCCAACACGGTGGGTGAAACAGACAACACGATGGGTGAAACAGACAACACGATGGGTGAAACAGACAACATGGACACAGGGAGAACACGACACAAATGGCAGAAGGTCAAAGCCAATAACTTGGGAACTTACAAGATTCAAAAGATCATCGATAAGAAAAGAAATCATATTAAGATACAAACAATAAGAGGAAACTAAAATAATGAGGGAAAATAATGAGTTATGAGGGCTGGCCAGCACAGCGACATGAGGAACAGGTTCATGGGACCAGTGTAGTGATGCAGAGTCCCCTGGGATTGATCATATGGGGGATACAGAACCCTGGGGACAATCCTGCGTGGGATTACACTACACCTCAGGGTGATCTCGGTGTTACAGTACACTACAGATGACCTCGTGGGGGAGGATACAGTATCCTGGGGGAGGGGGGGTCGGTCCTGGGGAGGATACATCACCCCCGGGGGGACGGTCCTGGGGAGGATACATCACCCCGGGGGGCCGGTCCTGGGGAGGATACATCACCCCGGGGGGACGGTCCTGGGGAGGATACATCACCCCGGGGGGGCGTTCCTGGGGAGGATACATCACCCCGGGGGACGGTCCTGGGGAGGATACATCACCCCGGGGGGCTGTCCTGGGGAGGAAACATCACCCCGGGGGGCGTTCCTGGGGAGGATACATCACCCCGGGGGGCCGGTCCTGGGGAGGATACATCACCCCGGGGGGCCGGTCCTGGGGAGGATACATCACCCCGGGGGGGCGTTCCTGGGGAGGATACATCACCCCGGGGGGCGTTCCTGGGGAGGATACATCACCCCGGGGGGCCGGTCCTGGGGAGGATACATCACCCCGGGGGGCCGGTCCTGGGGAGGATACATCACCCCGGGGGGCTGTCCTGGGGAGGATACATCACCCCGGGGGGGCGTTCCTGGGGAGGATACATCACCCCGGGGGGGCGTTCCTGGGGAGGATACATCACCCCGGGGGCGTTCCTGGGGAGGATACATCACCCCGGGGGGCGTTCCTGGGGAGGATACATCACCCCGGGGGGGGGGACGGTCCTGGGGAGGATACATCACCCCGGGGGGGCGTTCCTGGGGAGGATACATCACCCCGGGGGGCTGTCCTGGGGAGGAAACATCACCCCGGGGGGACGGTCCTGGGGAGGATACATCACCCTGGGGGGCGCAGATCCGAGGTCACTTAGGCCTCTCCCGAATGAGTTAGGTTAGGTTGGATGAGGGGAATCCATCAGGCCACACGACTTAAAGGCGCGTGGTTGGTCCCCAGGAGGGAGAGAGAGAGAGAGAGAGAGAGAGAGAGAGAGAGAGAGAGAGAGAGAGAGAGAGAGAGAGAGAGAGAGAGAGAGGTAGCTGGTCGTATACACACACACACACACACAGACACACGGTCAACTCTCACCACCGATTGTGGCATGTGGAGCCACCAGAGACACGGAGGGTGTGGCGTCCACACCCACACTGGTCGTCCACGTATACTGGTGTGTGTGTGTGTGGGGGGGGGGGGGGACGACGACACATACTGGACTCTCCACCTAACAGGATGGGGGTGGGTCACTGATTGAAGGTCATTTCATCATCTGGCTACATCTGTTCGACAGAATGAATTGGACTGATGTGGTATAAGGGGGGCGACGCGCTGTCAAAGGGCATATGAAGCGGGTAAGGTATATATATATATATATATATATATATATATATATATATATATATATATATATATATATATATACATACACACACACACACACACACAAACGTTAAAAAATAGATAAGGTTCGAAAGTGAAAAATGGAACCGTAAGCTTATGAGTAATACATGAGGAAATATACTGTTTGAGAAACAGTGCACGCACGGGACACGAATGTAGAAGACGCAGTGACTAAACTACAGCTGTAGCAGGTGTTGTTGTGTGCAAGATACATCCTCGTGCTGTAGATGTAGTCAAGAGGTACTGGTAATGCTACAAGCAGAGCGGGTTACGCCTCTGTGCACGGAGCACACAACATGGGTGTTGTAAAAGTTCTTTGGTCTGACCTATTTTTTTTTACGGGTCAGGCCAAAGGTCGTGGCCATCATATTTAATGGTCGTACAGTCTTACTGGAAGGGTCGTACCGTCGTGCTTAGAGGTCGCATCGTGGTGATTATACACGAACTGACCCATCATCAACAGAAGCCCTTATAACATGTCTCGAACACGTTTACTACTGTAACATCGACACGTAACCACCAGATAATAACAGCCATTTATTGACATTTCTAAACTTTTAACCTAATTTTAAATAGCATATACGGGAAACTGTCCACAACCTTGATTATATGTACAACTCTCGCGCTGACATTGCTAAATACAACGATTATTTCCCTGAAGAAGACATCTACTGGGGATTTTGAAACACTTTCAATCTTCGTGGTAAATGAACCTATCCTAACTCGAACTGAACACCAGGAGATGCACCCACCTCCCGCGCATTCCCCTGTATTGACAATTCCATCAGCACATGTGATGTGATGGCACCAGATGAGACATTGCAACTCGATGGCCAACAACAGGAAATGCATCTGTCTCTCCAGCGTTCATTTTTACTGGCGCTTCAGCTGCGCCGTTCGCCTGGCGCCGGATGTAGTGATGGTCGCTTCTGACAAGTCATGAAAGAGAGAGAGAGAGAGAAAAAAAAAAAAGTTGGAATTCATGCATGTAAACATGACACGTCTGGCAGCCAATCAAAACCCGTGTCCTTCATTATGATTGGTCGTTCCTCACACCAACCACATTCCTCTCGCTTACGAGGCCATAACATGCTGGGTGACTCACATATTGTACTATACGGTGACTTTTGCTGTTAATATGTAGCAGAAGTGAGTATATATGTAACGTCTTGCCAGTTTATGACAAGCTGTGGTTCAGGTACAAGTTTTTATATTCTATGTTAACTGAGACGGCATGACCAGCTGGCTATATATATATATATATATATATATATATATATATATATATATATATATATATATATATATATATATATCCTAGCGTGAGCCAGGTACCTATTCTATCAGCCAACCCCATGGGGTGGATGAGCAGCTGGGTGGACTGTGGACCGACTGCCGCACCCACAATTCGAACCTATGCACTCGACCTTGGTCGGCCCGGAAATGCGTCACGGCCAGAAACTCTAACCGGTGCACCACCTCATCGGCTGTGGGAGGATCCATTATTTACTTCCTGTACCTGGCTATGGCTATGACCAGGTACACACAGCAATCTATGTTTCAAAACACAACGGAATTATTCAGCCTCCGTGTGTCCACCTACTGGAAAGCTAGCCCACCTATCTGCATACGAGGTGAGCTGGTGTAGTTGATCCTAACCAATTCTCTGGTGTCGAACTCTAAACCATCCAGAAAGCTTTAGCTGTGACCCATTACAGCTAAGCACACCAGCTTCACACGACTGACGATAGATATTTTGAAAGAACTCAGTCAACTGACCAAGTTCAAAATGACCTTTGCCTTAACCCGATCTGACCTGAATCTAGTCCATGACCTAATGACGTGAACCTTATCCTAACTACGTAATCTAACCTTGCCAATTCTAACTTAGCACTATAATATAAACTCTTGACGCTCATATGAACCTAACCAGACCCTTGGAAACGTTCATCTCTGGTCTTGCCTCAGTTGAAAATAAATACGTCTTGAGTCAGATGCCATCTTGTGTAATACTACCCACGAAGGTCATTATAACACTGGCCTGCCTAATGTGATCCAGCAACCCTGGGGTCGGGGGGGGGGGGGGGGGGGGGTGTTAGGGACAGGGTACGAGTCCACTCCATTTCGTGGAGGGCTGGAGGGAGGTAGGGAGAGACCCACACCCCCATGTTCTCATTTATAGCCGCTGCTGCAGTATAAGAAAGAAGGGAATTTCTTATTGACAGTCGCAAGTGGAGGAAGAAATAAATTAGTTCCCGGTCGGTCGCAGGAAACGGGGGCGAATCTTGGTACACAGAAATCGAGGGAGGGGATACGAACGTCGTAAGACATGAGACATGCGTGAGACGCGGTCATATTCCAGCAGAGAAACGCACGGAAAAACCTGGCGAACGTTACACAAAAAAACAGAAGGAAAACGGGAAAGTCTTAAATGTAGCCAGGACGCGGGGTTAAGGCAGCCAACACATACACGAGAAGAAGTCTTTGATGTTGTACACACAGAGATGCTGCACAAACATTACTCATTTCCGACAATGTTGAAGTTGTCTGCTAGTGTCTCCAGGCTAAGTATATATGCAGATGATGCATATCTAATTTCTATTTTCTTTTTTTAACTAAAGATAAAGAAAACCAGTTGTGGATCCATCGTTTTCCAGTCAGGTTTGTCCTGGAGGCGAATCAAGACTTCTCAGTGGGGGTTTATACAGTGGGGATGTGTCTTGCAACCTCCGTGTGGCTGAGGCAGACACCCGCCCTATCCGGGGTTCGAATCCGATCCGTGTTTGGTGTCCCTGGGGATAGTGGAGAAAGAATACTTCCCACGTATTCCCTGCGTGTCGTAGAAGGCGACTAAAAGGAGAGGGAGCGGGGGGTTGGAAATCCTCCCTTCCTTTTTTCTTTTTTTTAATTTTTCCAAAAGAAGGAACAGAGAAGGGGGCCAGGTGAGGATATTCCCTCAGAGGCCCAGTCCTCTGTTCTTAACGCTACCTTGCTAATGCGGGAAATCGAAAATAGTATGAAAGAAAAAAGATATATATATATATATATATATATATATATATATATATATATATATATATATATATATATATATAATTTTTTTTATACATATTTGTCATTTCTCGCGTTGGCGACGTAGCGTGAAGAACAGAGGACTGGGCCTCAGAGAGGAAAAAATCCTCACTTGGCCCTCTTCTCTGTTCCGTCTTTTGGAAAAGTTCAAACTAGAGATGCGGGTAGGGCCCATGTGGGGCCCTTGGACTAAGGGGGTCCACGTCCCCTCGAGTCAAACAAAAAAGATAAGGTAAAGATAAAAGGGAGGCACGATGCTGTCACGTCAGGTCTTGCCTTCAACCTGCAGGAAACAGTAGGTGGTCGTGTGGTGTGTGTTCCTCCTTCCCTGTGGTATTGTGGGAGTGACCAGAGCAGAGGGACAATGGCACCACAGACACAGATGTGGCCAGCCTGGCCCGGTGGCGAACACACACACAAACACACACACACACACACACACACACACAGAGTAATACCGTGTCCAGATATTCTTTCTCCAGAGACGAAAACTTCCATTTGGCAAATTACAAAAAATTGCAACAGATGATCAGAATTTGTAGGACGACCAGCAAGCCAACCACAGCGGCTGCCATGATCTATAATTACCTTTCATAATATAGGATTACTTTTACTCTTCATTCATTACTTGTTTATATAAGATTACTTTTCCTCTTCATTCATTACTTGTTTATATAAGATTACTTTTCTTCTTCATTCGTTACTTGTTTATATAAGATTACTTTTCTTCTTCATTCGTTACTTGTTTATATAAGATTACTTTTCCTCTTCATTCATTACTTGTTTATATAAGATTACTTTTCTTCTTCATTCGTTACTTGTTTATATAAGATTACTTTTCCTCTTCATTCATTACTTGTTTATATAAGATTACTTTTCTTCTTCATTCGTTACTTGTTTATATAAGATTACTTTTCTTCTTCATTCGTTACTTGTTTATATAAGATTACTTTTCTTCTTCATTCATTACTTGTTTATATAAGATTACTTTTCTTCTTCATTCGTTACTTGTTTATATAAGATTACTTTTCTTCTTCATTCGTTACTTGTTTATATAAGATTACTTTTCCTCTTCATTCGTTACTTGTTTATATAAGATTACTTTTCCTCTTCATTCGTTACTTGTTTATATAAGATTACTTTTCCTCTTCATTCATTACTTGTTTATATAAGATTACTTTTCTTCTTCATTCGTTACTTGTTTATATAAGATTACTTTTCTTCTTCATTCGTTACTTGTTTATATAAGATTACTTTTCTTCTTCATTCGTTACTTGTTTATATAAGATTACTTTTCCTCTTCATTCGTTACTTGTTTATATAAGATTACTTTTCCTCTTCATTCGTTACTTGTTTATATAAGATTACTTTTCTTCTTCATTCGTTACTTGTTTATATAAGATTACTTTTCTTCTTCATTCGTTACTTGTTTATATAAGATTACTTTTCTTCTTCATTCGTTACTTGTTTATATAAGATTACTTTTCTTCTTCATTCGTTACTTGTTTATATAAGATTACTTTTCCTCTTCATTCATTACTTGTTTATATAAGATTACTTTTCTTCTTCATTCGTTACTTGTTTATATAAGATTACTTTTCTTCTTCATTCGTTACTTGTTTATATAAGATTACTTTTCTTCTTCATTCGTTACTTGTTTATATAAGATTACTTTTCTTCTTCATTCGTTACTTGTTTATAAAAGATTACTTTTCTTCTTCATTCGTTACTTGTTTATATAAGATTACTTTTCTTCTTCATTTGTTACTTGTTTATATAAGATTACTTTTCTTCTTCATTCGTTACTTGTTTATATAAGATTACTTTTCTTCTTCATTCGTTACTTGTTTATATAAGATTACTTTTCCTCTTCATTCGTTACTTGTTTATATAAGATTACTTTTCCTCTTCATTCGTTACTTGTTTATATAAGATTACTTTTCTTCTTCATTCGTTACTTGTTTATATAAGATTACCTTTCCTCTTCATTCGTTACTTGTTTATATATCTTCAACCGTTTCTATACTTCATTCAGGGCCAGGTTCTGTTAAGGTCCTGAACCCTACACTGTGGAATCCTTGACTTGAAACTGAAGGAGGAATTAATTTCAGACGTTGTTGGGTCATAAGGAGTGCACAACAACAACAATAACAACAACAACAATGATCACATAGGTGCCAGCCATCCCCCCGGTATGCAAATTAGTCCAGTTAACATAATAACACATCCATGTTGTCTGTCACTCAGCACACTGGCACCTGTTGTGTACGAGGCTTCTCTTACCTGGCAATCACAAGACGTTCACAACCCCAGGATTTAAATCATCCCTCTTCGTACAACACCTCCACCACCATCCTCCCTCCACCTCCACCCACCACCACCTCCTCCTCCTCCACCACTACCTCCTCCACCTCCTCCTCCACCACCTCCTCCTCCACCTCCTCCACCTTCCTTCCCTCGTCTACATCCAATTTTCTACAACTTTTTCCACCCTGTAAAACTCCAAGTCCAACAAGCCCGGCTGATTTCCTCATTGTTTTCCAATACCGGCAGGAGCCCTATGCACACACAATGGCCCACAAAATGGACAAAAGATAAATAAAAAAAATAGGAAAGACTATAAAGGTGTGTGTGTGTGTGTGTGTGTGTGTGTGTGTGAGAGTGAGTGAGAGAGAGAGAGAGAGAGAGAGAGAGAGTCGGGTAGGGTCATCTTCCCTCTCTTACTCTCAGCTACGCAGTGAAATGTACGTCATTTAAGCATCTTAATTACTCATTAGCAATAGGGGGACGTAGCCTCCCAGAGCCCCCCCTCCCCCATCTCTGGATGCGCCCCAGCCAAAGCTCTAGGAAAAAAAAAATTGGCGCGTTGTTTGCCCAGGAACTAACTTCATTTTCCACTTTATTTACTCGTCAGCAAAGTCTTATTATGTGCCCAATTAAGGAAGTTTGCATCAAAGAAGATTTTCTTTAATTTGGCAAAGAATCCAATATACTTTACCGTCCCCAGGCGACCGGCCACGACCACTTTGAGCCACTCCGTATGTTGCCTCACAGATACGACTCGAAGATTTCCAGGAGGAACCTCACCAGAGCGGCAGAAGAACTGTTTCAGTGGTATACAGATCGGCAGAGTTTAATAACCGTTCTTGCGATAGATGGTACGACCCTTGATCACGACGGGACGACCTTTGAGCACGACGGTACGACCCTTGGGTATGGTACAGCCTAGCCTTGGACCAGATCGTCGTGCTCAAGGGTCGTACCGTCGTGCTTAAGGGTCGTACCGTCGTGCTCAAGGATCGAACCGTCGTGCTCAAGGGTCGTACCGTCGTGCTCAAGGGTCGTACCGTCGTGCTCAAGGGTCGTACCGTCGTGCTCTTGAGTTCTGGGGTCTTTGATTCGTACACAAGGGTCGTACCGTCGTGCTCTTGCAAGAGTTCTGGGGTCTTTGATTCGTACACAAGGGTCGTACCGTTGTGCTCTAGGGTCGTACCGTTGTGCTGTGGTGGTGCAGGATATAATATCAACCTTAACTTGCATCATGAAGTCACAGAGCAACTCAAAAACATGCTTGCAACTTGTTCATGCATCAGCAGTAATCACACACACACATCAAAAGAATTTATGATATGCATGAATATTCATGAGGAAAATGTTGTCATCTATAATGCAATGATTTCACTTCGATTTAGTGACTTCAAATGTATATTAATAATACTTTTATCTAAGGTAATGTTATCCATTTTATATGAACTTTAGACTAATCCTTTTAGGGTGTTATCCCTGTAAACAAGGCTTTTAATGTAATTAAGCTAAGAGGTCGTTAAACCTCACGCCATCTTGCGTCTAACTATTTTTCGTTCATTAAAGTAATTAATCCAATAGTTTATCTTCCAGCTCTGCGGCAATAAGGGTCTTATTCCACTATTATTAATCAACATTCTAAGACTTGCCATCTAAGTCAACCTACGTTGCTTCTGTGCACCAGCGTTTGATGAGTTTTTAAAGTTTATCTTGAAATAATTGAACAGTTGCTCAGCTAAGATGTATAACTGTCAAAACTATGATCTCTGTAGATAACTGATTGGACAATCAACATACATTCGCGACGTTGTAAAAAACTGAATATAATTTCCATAATGCACTGTGTATTACGTTAAATTTCAAAGTTTTTAAATCTTTCGTTCTAATTTTCGTAGGTTTTCGATATCAGTTATACCAATTGGTATGGTTCACTTTATGACATGGCTAGTGACGGTGGTAGGTGGGAGTGTGTGGCCATCATCATCAGCAGAGCAACACATCACTAAGCCAGGCCAGGAGCCGTCAAACATTCAATCTACAGAAATTGACAATCTGGTCGGAGCGGCCGGGGTTATATATACGATTTTTGACGGTTGTCGTAAAAAAATAAATTTCCCGTGCCCGTGTCTGGTCCACTTTGTGCATGAGGCGGCTGCCTCGCCCTTGACCTAGCTCTGGGGAGTGTTTCAGCCGTTGTAAACGCCCTCCGTTGCAACATGGGTGTATGGCTCCACCTCGGTTGTGAAACGAGTTTATCTCGCATCGGCCGCCATTATCGAACTCTCATAGAAAAATAATCCTATTCTTTATGAACGATTCGACGCCAGAGTTTTATATTCCTGGTCAAAATGGCGGTTGGTTTGGCAATATCAGGCGCTGTGTGATGTATATCGAAGAGATTTTGCATTAAGATAAGAAAAAACGAGGGGAAGGGATACATATATATCCTGTACGACAACTTTCGAGGAGGATCATCCGCTGCCAGACGACAAAATTTTGTCATACAGCATCTGCTGCAGCTGACCTGTCGCTCATACTGCACACAACCCAGGATCAAAATGTCTTACTCCAGGGTGGCAGCGTTGTGATGAAAGCGTATAGCTTCCTTCTCAGGGTCGAACCGTCGTACTTTAGGATCGAACCACCGTACTCAAGGTTTGTATGACCATTCCAGGGTCGTACGTCGTGCTCAACAGGCTTAACGTACTGCTGTTTGTCATACATGGTCTGCCGTGCGTTACGCCCTACTTATCTTGTAAGTGGTAGAGCGGGTCTGGAGTATTCCCTTATCAGCGGCTCCGGGGTCGAACCCCAGCCACACCCATGCCACCTGCTCGTCCAGTAGTTAACTAGGACGATGACATCACTACTTGTATTGCACAAAGAGCAACGTCCCGCATGAAGGGCTAATGAACTTGAGTTATATACAACGATAAAATAATGTTAACTGGGGGAGCGTCGTGATGCCTAGCCTGATTTCTATCTAATAACAAATGCCTGATAATCAACAGATGAATAGTAATTATAAGAACAATTGAAAACTTTACTTAATTTAGGAGTTGTCTCCCTTAATTTTCAGTATTACAGTTGGAAAAGGAGCAACGACACTATTTGCTGGCTGCAAAACACACACTCTGCGAACATAGTCAGCAACCAAACTGGCCAGCGTCTGAATGCAAACGACGCCATAACATTCACGTATTTCTTAGATTAATATGGAAAACGGTAGAATGTCAGGTAGTATGGTTAGTTAAATGAGGTTTTCCTAAGTTCTCTTGATTGCCTGGAGTTCTTTGACCCCACATTTCGCCAGATTCACATTTATCGTTACTAATAATACTCCAGATCAGGCTCCCCTAGTCTTAATTACTCTTAATGATAAGGCTTCCATTAATAAGCGTTTCCTGTAAACCCGTGATATAGTTTTGTGGTGCCCCTAAACTGGAACATGACCAAGAATATATGGAAATACTTTGATTTCTTAAGCATGATGGTACGACCCTTGAGCACGACAGTAAGACCCTTGAGCACGACGGTACGACCCTTGAACACGACGGTACGACCCTTGATCACGACGGTACGACCCTTGAGCACGACGATGCGACCCTTGAAAACGACGGTACGACCCTTGAAAACGACGGTACGACCCTTAAGCACGACGGTACGACCCTTGAACACGACGGTACGACCACTGAGTGTGATAACTTTTCACCCATGATGCTCGGAAATCGTAAGTCTCCAAAGTGAAGAATCTTACCAGGGATCAAAAGAAAGGATCTTTAATCTCCTATTCAGAGATGATGCTCAAAGAGAGAGAGAGAGAGAGAGAGAGAGAGAGAGAGAGAGAGAGAGAGAGAGAGAGAGAGAGAGAGAGAGATGCAATTATGAGGAACTTTAATGACAGTTCGCCAGAAACTTTCCTAATCGTCTATATATGGCGAGACCAGACCCGACGTGTATGGTAGAGTTTTGATCTCCACATGATGAGGAAGACAGAGCCAGGGTGGAGAGCACTCAAACCTGGCAGGCAGCACGTTTGATGATACCAGCGCCACAACACAAGCCACTCAAGGAAATATTAGAGATATCTCAAGTTCCTCACACTGTATACAGAAACCAACAGCGACGCGTATTAATACTACCCGGGAATTTGATCAAATTGAGAGAGAAAGTTTATTCTACAGTGCCAGGGTTTCTGTACGTAGAAGCAATAAGATGAAACTTAAAAGAATGTCATCATACCGAATGAGGAATAAAGTTAGTACAGATAATATATTTAAACACATTTATAGCTAAAACGATGGAAAAAACCCAAATAAGATGATTCAAAACGACAAATAAGATGGTTCAGAACGACAAATAAGATGGTTGAAAACGACAAATAAGATGATTCAAAACGACAAATAAGATGGTTCAAAACGACAAATAAGATGATTCAAAACGACAAATAAGATGGTTCAGAACGACAAATAAGATGATTCAAAACGACAAATAAGATGGTTCAGAACGACAAATAAGATGATTCAAAACGACAAATAAGATGGTTCAGAACGACAAATAAGATGGTTCAAAACGACAAATAAGATGATTCAAAACGACAAATAAGATGGTTCAAAACGACAAATAAGATGGTTGAAAACGACAAATAAGATGATTCAAAACGACAAATAAGATGGTTCAAAACGACAAATAAGATGATTCAAAACGACAAATAAGATGGTTCAGAACGACAAATAAGATGATTCAAAACGACAAATAAGATGGTTCAGAACGACAAATAAGATGATTCAAAACGACAAATAAGATGATTCAAAACGACAAATAAGATGGTTCAAAACGACAAATAAGATGGTTCAGAACGACAAATAAGATGATTCAAAACGACAAATAAGATGATTCAAAACGACAAATAAGATGGTTCAGAACGACAAATAAGATGATTCAAAACGACAAATAAGATGGTTCAGAACGACAAATAAGATGATTCAAAACGACAAATAAGATGGTTCAGAACGACAAATAAGATGATTCAAAACGACAAATAAGATGGTTCAAAACGACAAATAAGATGATTCAAAACGACAAATAAGATGATTCAAGACGACAAATAAGATGATTCAAAACGACAAATAAGATGATTCAAGACGGCAAATAAGATGGTTCAAAACGACAAATAAGATGATTCAAGACGACAAATAAGATGATTCAAAACGACAAATAAGATGATTCAAGACGACAAATAAGATGATTCAAAACGACAAATAAGATAAATAAACCTTTTTCTTTGGTTGACTGGTGACTGATAACTTGCAAACAGGATAATTGAAATCTTTGCAAATGGCATGACTGAAAACGGGAATAACCTAATTACCGCTGTGCTGTCAATGCCAAAGCAACAAACCCATGACGAGATTAGGTGATTATACCTAATCCGTTTGTTATCATTCACTGTTAGATTAATAAACTCGGCTCCTTCAGCATGTAACCTCGTCCAGGGTGGAGGAGTAGTTTTTCAAGTTTCATTTATGAATTCTGTTATTCATTTGCCATTTTTTTCCATCCTGTTCATATGGGATGAAGGGGAATGTTTTAAGTTTCATTTATGAATTCTGTTATTCATTTGCTATTTTTTGTTCATCCTGTTCTTATGGGATGAAGGGGAATGTTTTAAATTTCATTTATGAATTCTGTTATTCATTCGCCATTTTTTTTCATCCTGTTCTGATGGGATGAAGGGGAATGTTTTAAGTTTCATTTATAAACTCTGTCATTCATTTGCCATTTTCTTTCATTGTGTTCTGAAGTGTATCTCTCTGTGTTCCTCAGGTTCTGATGTGTATCTCTCTGTGTTCCTCAGGTTCTGAAGTGTATCTCTCTGTGTTCCTCAGGTTCTGATGTGTATCTCTCTGTGTTCCTCAGGTTCTGATGTGTATCTCTCTGTGTTCCTCAGGTTCTGATGTGTATCTCTCTGTGTTCCTCAGGTTCTGATGTGTATCTCTCTGTGTTCCTCAGGTTCTGATGTGTATCTCTCTGTGTTCCTCAGGTTCTGATGTGTATCTCTCTGTGTTCCTCAGGTTCGTCAGAACTACATCAAGCGACGGTTGGTCACCACGTACAAGGCACTACAACGCTTCTCCCAGTCTGAGCTCGACCTTGAGGCTGGAGGACTAGGTACCGGAGGAGTTAAGGTACGTACGGTACACGAGGGAGTGTGTACGGGTACACTTGCAGGTACATGGGCGATACACTGTTAAGGTACACAGCTTTAATACGGTGGGATCTGGTGCAGGTGGGTGATCTGGGGAGTGTTCACGTAAATGGGTTTAATACGAGGGGATGTCAGTGTATGTGAGTGACCAGGGAATGATCAGGTACATGGGTGCAGTGCAGGAGGAATGTTAGTATACATGGGTTTGATACAAGGGTTCACTGTACATGGGTGACCGGGGAAATGTTCAAGTACGTGGGTTTAATACGGGGAAGGGTCACTCCATGTTGGCATCACTAGGTGGGAGGCCTTCCTGTACGTGGGAGAGGGACGAGATGCCGGTCCAGGGTTCACGGGGAAAAGGAAATTGAAAAGGAAGTTGAAGGTTGGGGAGAAACTGGCCACCCATCTCCCAGCTGACCCCTGGCAACCGTCTCACTCCACCGACTCCCTTGAACTCTCCCTCCTCACCCGGCCAGCGACCACGTCTCACACGACACCAGTCACAAAGAATTAACCGCACATCACGTCTTGCCAACGAGACGAACCACAAACACTCAGCCACAAACCACGTCTCATACAAAACCACCCACAAAGAATCATCCACTGCCCACGTCCCGCTAACGAGACGAACCACAAACACTCAGCCACTAACCACGTCTCATATACGAAATCATCCACAAAGAATGAACCACCGACCTCGCCCAGAAACAGCTTCCGCCAACCACTGTACACTTTCTGCACGACGCTTCCCTCGCATCCTCTGCTCTGCATCTGCGTCCCTCAACCGTCTGCAACTCCAAGGCTCAAGTCAACCCTCGTGCCTAAGTGACTAAAAATAAACTTCAAAGAAACTATTTCTCCTTGTTCTTGTGGCTTTTTCTTGCTTTTTGTTGGAGATACAACTTTCCCTGCCACGGACGGCAGCTCTCGCGTGGCGAACTTGATGGGGTCTTGGGTCTTCCTTTAATACACGTTACAGATACGATGTTTTCTCCCTACATCTACCATCTTGTATTGTTGTATTGTGGTTGTATTCTCACTAAAGCCACTGTGATCATCCGTTGTATCATCGAAACCTTTAAAAGTACTGGTATTCACATCACGACCACACGACCTGTACGACCCTTGAGCACGACTCTACCCTGAGGGCAGAGGTACTATGGCCTGGTCTTTGACTTGACGGCTGAGGGTCAGGTCAGAAGCCAGGCCAACGCAGCCAAGGGCCGTGTTGTCGTGCTCAAAGTCTTAACACGTAATACCCAAAACACCGATGACGAAACGTGATCAATAATGAAATACGAAAATATTTACAAATTACGTTAAAGATAAAACTCCTCGAGGGCTATGGATGAATACTGAAAACTAAATATTAGAAATATCATACGTTCTTCACGTACAAGACTTCGTCATGAATGGTGTTCATGTTTGCCATGAACAACTTGACTGAACATGAACTGTTGCATAATACCAGCCAGGAACAGATTACGCCACCATGTCTCCATGTTCATCAATATTGGTATAGATGTGGGATTTACAAATGTTTCATCGGATATATGAATAATAATAATTAATAATAATAATAATAATAATAATAATAATAATGGTTACTGAATTTGCTGCAGGCTTAAGCACTACCGTCCTCACACCGTACCATCCCCAGACCTGGGATCTCTCTCTCTCTCTCTCTCTCTCTCTCTCTCTCTCGCCGAGCAATACACCCACCGTCCGTGCCCAACAATGGCTGACGTGCCCCTTGTATACTGATGGCTCTATTTGCATCTTAGAGCCGTAGATGGTGGGAGGCGGGAGGCCGCTGGGTTAACGGCACTCCATTACCATCTGCCATATTCATGGCCGGAACTCCCGAGTGCTTGCCTCTCAAGATATCCAACACCCAGTGGCTCCCTCTACCACACCTCGAGTGGGACTCGGGACCTTAAAGTCCGGGTTGTAAATCATGGTTATAGCACGTCCTCTCTCTCTCTCTCTCTCTCTCTCTCTCTCTCTCTCTCTCTCTCTCTCTCTCTCTCTCTCTCTCTTAACGCTACGACTACGGTAATTGCCAATTATAATATTACAGCCAATTTGCCACCATGCTTTACACAAGTAATATGGCGATGTATTATCTGCAGTGTGTGCAATATGGGGACACGATGTATCCCAAAAGGGAACTTGGTTTTTCATCTGAAGTCCCCCACATCTGATCGATTCCCCCTGGGACATCCCCGCTGTGGGAGGCGACGACGGGGATATAACGACCAGAGTGAGTGATGTCAGGTCGTCCCGTGAGGTCGTCCCGAGGTCGTCCTGCGTGTAAAAATCTCAGGAGAAAATGAGACGAGACAATAAAGACGGTGGGAGTAACGGGGTGTAATGATGACCAAGAAAATGGAAGAAACTTGAAACGAAAAAGATAAACGTTAGAGAAAAAGATGTGGCAAGACGTGAGGCAACGATACAGGGTGTAGAGATCGCAAGAATCTAGTTACAGAGAGCGCAGGAGTGGGTTCTGAGAGCGCAATGGTGGGTTCTGAGAGCGCTAGAGTGGGTTCTGAGAGCGCTAGAGTGGGTTCTGAGAGCGCAATAGTGGGTTCTGAGAGCGCTAGAGTGGGTTCTGAGAGTGCAATGGTGGGTTCTGAGAGTGCAATGGTGGGTTCTGAGAGCGCAATGGTGGGTTCTGAGAGCGCAATGGTGGGTTCTGAGAGTGCAATGGTGGGTTCTGAGAGTGCAATGGTGGGTTCTGAGAGTGCAATGGTGGGTTCTGAGAGCGCAATGGTGGGTTCTGAGAGTGCAATGGTGGGTTCTGAGAGCGCAATGGTGGGTTCTGAGAGCGCAATGGTGGGTTCTGAGAGCGCAATGGTGGGTTCTGAGAGCGCAAGGATCAGGAGAGGCAGAGTGAGCCATAAATTCCTGAAGGAACGTCAAGTGCAGGAAGTCGTGCGGCAGCGCTCCTGGCTCGTACACCTGCAGGGGGACTCACCACGGAAGGGGGACTCACCATGGAAGGGGGACTCACCACGGAAGGGGGACTCACCATGGAAGGGGGACTCACCACGGAAGGGGGACTCACCACGGAATGGGGACTCACCGCGGAAGGGGGGACTCACCACGGAAGGGGGACTCACCACGGAAGGGGGACTCACCACGGAAGGGGGACTCACCGCGGAAGGGGGACTCACCACGGAAGGGGGACTCACCACGGAAGGGGGACTCACCACGGAAGGGGGACTCACCGCGGAAGGGGGGACTCACCACGGAGGGGGGACTCACCACGGAAGGGGGACTCACCACGGAAGGGGGACTCACCGCGGAAGGGGGGACTCACCACGGAAGGGGGACTCACCAAGGAAGGGGGACTCACCACGGAAGGGGGACTCACCGCGGAAGGGGGACTCACCGCGGAAGGGGGACTCACCACGGAATGGAGACTCACCATGGAAGGGGGACTAACCACGGAAGGGGGACTCACCAGGGAAGGGGGACTCACCGCGGAAGGGGGACTCACCGCGGAAGGGGAACTCACGAAAGAATGGGGTACTTTAGACGGAACGAGAATTTCCTTAAGGGTCAGACCCTTGTGTGTAAGGGCGGTCATCCCGTCGTGCTCAAGGGTTGGACCGTTGTGCTCAAGGGTCGTACCGTCGTGCTCAAGGGTCGTACCGTCGTGCTCAAGGGTCGTACCGTCGTGTTCAAGGGTCGTAACGTCGTGCTCAAGGGTCGTACCATCGTGCTCAGGGGTCATATCATCTTCCATTTACCGTGTAAGATCTCCACAAATACTGACTGTTTCAAGCAACCACATCTTAACAACCCTTCACAACCAGGCCAACCGTCCCAGCCCAGTTTATTCTACAACACAAGGCTTTGAATAAATCCATTCACTTATATACTACAAGATTACGTTTATTCCATGAGGCGGAGTCTTACAACCCAGTACTTTATCTTACTTCAAATTTTGCAGACTTCCAATAAAAGTAAAATCTCTCTTATCTGTCCATTAACCTAGATCTTTCCTTAAGTCTCTTTAAAGGCTTGTGTGTGGACCAGATTCACATTACTTTCAAACATCTTATCCTAAATGTTCAACCAATATGTGTTAGCTTAACCCTTGTATATCAATATACTTTAACCTGATCATTTTCATCTCAAGTCGCATTTTACTCTTATTAGTCCGACTCAAATTTGTGATGTTTTACCCTTTTGAAATTACGTGAGACTCAGGCAAGATTTACATATATTTCCATCTGTGGTTCTTCATTAACTGTTAATGACGGATAAAACTAATCCTTTAAGGTATAGAAGCCATTAAATTTCTTCTTTTGACTCTACGTGCTCTCATGCAGCGGCGGGGCATCGCAGCTCTCGTAATCTGTGGGATTACGCGGGTCATCCATTGCATACAGCTAATCCACTCGTCTTCTGCGTCTCCTTCAGATCGACAGCGGAGGCGTGACCCTGGTGGTGCCGCCGAGGCAGCCGGCAGCCCAGGACGTCTTCAAAATCATCAAGAAGGAGGTGGAACTCCCGGCGACCGCCCCACCTCCCAGCCAAGTGGCGGCCGCCCAGAACAAAAACTTGAGCCTGACGGCGCGGGACGTGGAGAGAGATCGAGGTCGACCCCTGACGAAGTACGAGAGGAACATGATGATCTTCAACTGGCTACAGACGCTCGAGGAGACGGCCTACGACATCATGTCATGAAGGACGAGGAAGAGGGGGTGGAGGGAGGCGCAGGGACACGACGTGGAAGATGACGACGAACTAGACGACCTAGTGACGTGTGATATGATGGATTTGTGCACCTGATGAAGGTGGTGAGCGACGGTGGATGGAAGGTGTGGGAACTCGAAGGTGTAACTTGATGAAGAAACAGACGAAGTAGAAAGCTTTGTGGATTTGGGTGTTCGAGAGTAAGAAATGGCAGGGGAAATGTTAGATATGGCATGAAAACGCCCAATAACAAAACCTGATGGTCTATGACCAGGTTATCTGCTGGAGGACAGTACATGGGAAGGCCAGATAACACAAGACCTGATGGTCTATGACCTGGTTATCTGCTGGCGGACAGTACATGGGAAGGACAGATAACACAAGACCTGATGGTCTATGACCAGGTTATCTGCTGGAGGACAGTACATGGGAAGGACAGATAACACAAGACCTGATAGTCTATGACCAGGTTATCTGCTGGAGGACAGTACATGGGAAGGACAGATAACACAAGACCTGATAGTCTATGAGCAGGTTATCTGCTGGAGGACAGTACATGGGAAGGACAGATAACACAAGACCTGATGGTCTATGACCTGGTTATCTGCTGGAGGACAGTACATGGGAAGGACAGATAACACAAGACCTGATGGTCTATGACCAGGTGATCTGCTGGAGGACCTTATATGGGAAAGTCGGATAATAGAAGACCTAATGGTCTTTGAGACGAGGTTATCTGCTGGAGGACAGTACCTGGGAAAGCCAGTGTGACAAGACTATCAGATGGAGGACACTACGCCAGAAAGCCAGATAAGACCTGGAAATCTCTGACCAGGTTATCTACAGGAGGAGAGAAATAGTATTTCGTAAACTATAAAGAAGAAGACGTGGGTAATATGGCATCTGGTAAGTGATAATGTTCAAGAAACTGTTCTGCAGTGGTATGCGTGTACGATTTCAATCATACGACACACTGCTGGGGACCGATCATGTAGAAAAATGAACAGTGAAAGATATGTAGGGGAAAAAAAGGCAGAAAAATGTTTGGAAAGAGACGAACGAAGAGAAAAATATTCATAAACGCACATTCAAAAAACAAGTTGACTTTTTTTTTTATTTTTTAAAGTGGACTGAAACTTTTGATAGAAATTATGAATCTAATGGTCTCTTGCTCAGGACAGAAAACGACGGTAAATCACTTGAGGAATGCAGGGAAAACAGAAGACAGACGGCTGTACAAATATGATGTGACGGGTGACGCTAATGTGACGCTCTTCTTGATGTGATTAGTGACACGTGTGACGTAACTATGGTGACGCTAACGTGGGATGTTCCTAGTGTGACGCATCTGGACGTATCTTTGGTGACGTTAATGTTATACACGTTCGTAGTGGGGTACGCCCACGGTGTCTGACCATGTGACGCAAATGTGAAGTTTTCAGTAGAATTAATCATACGTTTAAAGAAAATAATTACAATAAATTCAGCATAAAAAATTATGGTCATAGATACATTGCTGGAAACTATTTCACATAAAATATTGATAAATACCGTTTTTCTATGCAGTTCTTGAATCCAGAGTAAAAATTTAAGACTAAAAATCAGAGTCGGGAAATAATTTCATCAATATTTGTGATCACGAACGAACATCATCAAAACACAACCCATAACAATGTATCATTGTCAACTGATGGTCATTAATTTCTTAATTATTCGTACACAGTAGGACGACAATGGCCCATTGAGTCGCGGCGAAGGTAAAGAAATGGTCAAGTCAGAAGCGGAAGGAATCGAGACATTGAAATATGGTTCATAGAAGGATTGTAAACACGAGTATAAGGTGTGGGACATAATGACCTAATCCTCGTCCCATGCTCGGCAGGTTATATCCCAGAGAAATTTTCTGGGACACCTGAGGATGTTGACTGATGAAATGGTGGTGTTGGGAGGCAGAGAGAGAGAGAGAAAATGGGAAGAAGGCGTCAAACAGATGGAGAGACAATATCACCCAGACAAACCAGGCGATGGAAGCAAAGATGACAGATGACGGAATCCAACTCCATTGGTTTACAACGTCCTGAAAAAAATATATTGGTCTTAAGATTTCTTTGAAGCGTAAATTGCGTGTGCGCACAAGGGCGAACAATGGTAGCACACGGGCGTGTACTAAGTACTGAGGAGACCTTGGATGTAGTACTGAGACGACGCCAGTTCGGCAATTAAAGATTAAAACCCTTAAACAGAGATACATCACCAAGACGAAGAGGAAGCCTAAACAAAGACACAACGTTTACGTCACCATCTATTATGTCGGTCGTCGACAATCGAGACTTCTCCATCCCCCGACGTGATGGGAGTTTTCTCCTACAACTTCCTGGCCTTTCTCAGCAGACACCAGGGAAGAACAGCACAATAGCCAGTCGTGTCTGTTTCCTGTGTTCAGCAGAAAATATATATATAAGTGTGTGTGTGTGTCAGTCGCTTTGAGGATGTTTTAAACGAATTATCTGCTGGTCTTAAAACGCTCCAGCCAATTCTAAATCCCATGGTATGTTCTTATAAACAAAGGTCCTCTCAGGAATACTGAAATGCATGTGTAGCATGCCCTTAAGAAGCTCAATGACCCTTAAATTTCCCGATGGTGTGAAGGGAGGAGGCCCTTGGGGCTGCTGGTTGTGGGCCCTTAATTACCGAACGAGTGATTCGTAGTACAGTTGATGATTTTCCTGTGGTCATATTTCAGGCACTTCTCTTATCGTAGGCGTTCGCGCGCGTATATGTACAGTTGTAAGGGTGCGTACGAGCGCGCGTAAGGTAAGCGTATACTTGTGCGTAGCCATTCGGAAACACAGACAAAAAGGCTGCCACTGTAAGTGTATAAAACGCGTGTTACACGAACAATCCCATACTGACTCTGGTTACCTGTCGACAGTAAACAAAAATATCACAGTTTTGAAAACGGGAGAAACTGAAGAGGTGAGGGAGAAAAAAAATGGGGCGCTGACGGGCGTTCTATAATGGAGCGAGAACCAGGTTAGACAGAGGAAAAATTGACATACCGCCTGAGGACTTGGAGGAGGCTGGATAATGGAAGGGAATGTTGCGTAGACGGGGCCACAGAAAGGTACTAAATATAGACAGAAATGGCACAAAGAGTGAGTGATTACTGTGGGCATGAAGAGGATTACCTCCATCACTTTATATTTCTTGAAGACTTGAATGAACTCTACCCTGCTCCCGGCGTTACAATATAGAACCACCGTATATAGCTTTATAGATCTACAGAGTCTATATCTTACAATCAGTGTCTTGAGAGACAGACAGACAGACAGACGACGTGTGTATTTAAGTAGATCACAAACAGATTTACACTGATGTAAGATCACGCTGAAGTATATGAAAAGTAAATGTACTTATAATATAAGTAGGAAGACACTTGTGTCTGTAGTGCCAAGGTAAAGTGATTCAGCTGACGACGATAGAAAACGACCTGATGGTTGAGGACCAGACACTCGGCAACCACACAGACGACCACGACTCAACCACCGACCCTCGAGGACGACCCCAGACTCAACCATCGACCCTCGAGGACGACCCCAGACTCAACCATCAACCTCGAGGACGACCCCAGACTCACCCAATAATCGACCCGTTAGGTCGATGTGGCGCACCGGCGGCAAGAAGCACGAGGTATGACCCCCTCTGCGCTGAGGAGAAAATAAAACACGCCATCTTAGCAGCTATCATTCTATGTTGCTTCTATAGAAGAATCGTGTAAATATATATATCTTATGTGCTTACCCCTCCAAATAACTATATTGACCTGCAATTGGGTGCTGGTACCCTTAAAGGTCAATGTTATGATACCATGACGATGGCAGAGTACAATGTTGGATCAAACATATGGGAATAGTGATGCAATGACAGTGATGTGATGGTGAGAGATAGTGATAATAGTGATAAGATATACACTCGGCTCCACCAGTGATGGTGAGAGGCGTGTCAGAACACAGATCTTCCTGTCCACTTATGTAATGCATTAGTGTATCATGCTGACCAATACTGTAATACAGTGGTGTATCATGCTGACCAATGCTGTAATACAGTAGTGTATCATGCTGACCAATGCTGTAATACAGTGTGTATCATGCTAACCAATGCTGATTACAGTGGTGTATCATGCTGACCAATGCTGTAATACAGTAGTGTATCATGCTGACCAATGCTGTAATACAGTGGTGTATCATGCTGACCAATGCTGTAGTACAGTGGTGTATCATGCTGACCAATGCTGTAATACAATAGTGTATCATGCTGACCAATGCTGTAATACAGTAGTGTATCATGCTGACCAATGCTGTAGTACAGTGGTGTATCATGCTGACCAATGCTGTAATACAGTAGTGTACCATGCTGACGAATGCTGTAATACAGTAGTGTATCATGCTGATCTATGCTGTAATACAGTGGTGTATCATGCTGACCAATGCTGTAATACAGTATATTCTGTGCTGGTGACGAATACATTTCTCCAAGGTGGAAATAAATTTTCTAAAAAAATGGGGAATATTGGAAGAAATTGTAAATTCCATATCCGGATGTTAATTGAATGTAATGAGGTCATGTCTTTTGTTTGCATAATATCCACAGATGATTAGATTTGTGTGAGTATACCCGACACACATATCGTGGGGGGTGTGTAGGAGTATGAGAGAGAGAGAGAGAGTATACCAGTGTACAGCAGGTGTGGCGGCCAGAGTTCTTATACATATGTATCACATGTATACCTGCCTCACTCATGCCAGCATCGTCTTCACAAATGTAATCCGTCTTTTTTGAGCTTTCACACGTCTGTTTTCTAACCAGTTGCTTTGTATATTATCGAGGTTGGCCGGTCAGGGACCCCCCCTGGGGAACACCTCTCTAACTCGAACACTATGGCTAGGGGGTAACGAACCCCCTGTGTATATATAGTCTTTTCGTCAACTTTGATACACATTCCTGTGTACTTCATCCCCCAGTTAACCTCACAGGGTCCAGCAAAATGGTTTGGATTATCATGATGTAACCTCGGAAATCAATCACAGGTTCATGACCGGGGTTTTAATGACTCATTTAAGATCTTGTTGTGTTATTAACGGTTGTAGGATGGCATTTGACCCACACAAGGCCAGGTTAGGAGAATTTAAGATTGTAAAATCAGGCGCGCTAATTCGTGAGCGTGCAATTCAAGATTTTACGATTACACCACAATTCGTGAGGGACAGAATTACACCACAATTCGTGAGGAACAGAATTACATCACAATTCGTGAGGAACAGAATTACACCACAATTCGTGAGGGACAGAATTAAGATTTCGTGATGACACCACAATTCGCATCCATGTAAATACACGAACGACTTTGGTGAAGGTGTCGTTCATCTCCCTTCAATCCCACGTACATTGTCCACATATAACCGCTCGTCCTGCAACAGCCAGGACCAGGGTTCGCATCCCTGTCAATGCCGAAGCACAGACTAGCCCGACTGGAGTCATGGACCCTCGTCTGGAAGAGCATTTACGCCGCAGGGCAAGGGACAGGTTAACGACCCTCCAGCACGACCGGACGACCACTGGGCAGCCTGATAAACGTGGCCTTTGACCTGACCTTTTAACTAGCTAGGCCACCATACCCAAGGGTCGTGTCGTCATTATCAAGGGTCGTTATCTTATATCTAAAACCTGATGGATAGCACTCTCTCTCTCTCTCTCTCTCTCTCTCTCTCTCTCTCTCTCTCTCTCTCTCTCTCTCTCTATCTATCTATCTATCTATCTATCTATCTACCTACCTATCTATCTCTCTATCTACCTAGATAGATAGACAGAGAATCTATATATACAAAGCCATATGTTCGAGTCGAGAGGTTAACCCAAGGTGTGATACGTATACACAAACCCTGTTATATCTGCTTTGTTGCCCAAGAAATTGTTGAACATTTTATATATACACAGTATATATGTATATATATATACATATATGAAAATATAAACTTGGAGCGGAAAATCCATTCCAAGATTTATCTCACAACCACTGCCTTCCGGTGGAAGCCATTTCTATCTAGAATATACAACCATTCCATGTATGTATATATATACATACATACATACAAACATATAACGTAGTGTGAAACCTATCAACGCTGCCTGCTCTGTGATTGGATTCTGTCTTTAATTTTGATATATACGTGCGATTGCCAGATGTACATATTATTTTTCAGTCATATGTGTGCCCGATATTTTTCCATGATGTTCAGAAGTATGTACTGCAATATATCTCCTGACACTTGCATCTCTCCTGTCGCCGTTCATATCAGCTAAACTGAAAGAGTAATTATTAAAAGGAGTATTATACCACTAGCGCTCAAATTGTCACTCGAAAAGAGGCGTACACAAATAGGTTGATTAACCTGCCGAGATGGATTACGCTCTTCAGTGGCTGCAAGTTCATAAAAAGAATCGTGTCGCGATGTATATGATTATAAGATACATTCTGCGGCCATATTTTAATCTGGTACACACGCTTGATGATGGACACACCACACACACACACACACACACACACACACGCATACAAACACACTCCAATCTAGCACAAACATGGACTTCATGTGGTGTAAACCAACAGAAGCCAGAGTGTCCTGACATTGAGCGAGCGTGGAAGGTTCTCCTGGTGTTACGCTTTGGCTCAAATTGTCATAGTTTTATGAACAGAGGCCAGGTTACATGGGCCAGAATTCCATGGTATATTTTCGAAGAACCTCCTGGCCTAGAAGCAGCGCTGTGGGTGGGTGGCTGGCTGGGTGAGAAGCAGACTGGTTTGTCGTGTGTGTGAAACATGGGCCATAGACGTAGTGGGGATGTAAAGTGATCTTAGCGTTGTTCTGAAGAGGAAAAGGTGTTGAAGATTACGACAGTGATGTAGGACGTTTGGTAATAAATTCCCTCTAGTGATGCTGACCAGTGAGAGCGTCTATGACCCACACATGCTATCACTAGCCTATCCTAACTTGTGTACACAAACATAATCATGACAGCTTTTCCCAGTAACGGGAGACACGAAACCCTAAATTTCTGACGATTATTCAGTGACAAACTGTGTACATTAATCACCACTGATTAATTCAACATATACAACTTGACCACGACTGTTATTTGATCATTTTTTTTTTTTTCGTGGAAAATTTCAGTTATTAAAACCACTCAGCTTTACTAATTTACCAGTCAACCCGTGAATAATTACGTTATCTTTATACCACGAAGATATTCAAGATTTATCACCCTTATATATATATATATATATATATATATATATATATATATATATATATATATATATATATATATATATATATATAACCTTGATTTTCTATGAAATAAACAAATATGGCTACCTATCAAAGTGCAACATACAACTAGTTATATATATATATATATATATATATATATATATATATATATATATATATATATATATATATATATAATGATGCAGGCAGATCCAGACTATTCGAGCGAGCGAGGCGTCAGGTGCATCTCAATAGCTGGGATCAATAATACACGCCGGACGCCGATGAGGGGGAATGATGAGGGTGCTGGATGAGGGAACGAGGAAGGGAAGTCGAAGAGAGATGAACAGCGACAGAAATAGGTTAGGGAAGGCGTGGAGGATGAAAAATGACACACAAAATAAGTCTTGAAAATCAAATCTCAGTTTTGAGTTCCTTGGCAGAGCAATAGAGTCCCTTACTCCAGCTGAAAATACTCAGATTTATAACCGGGAGTTGAACGATAAACTGGAGGTACACACATGAAAAGTAATAACAAAATTGAGGAAGATAATGACGAAAACAGTTGCTGTTCTCTGGGAAAAAAATAATATACGTAACGCTTTTCCATCAATACCGAATTTCCAAACTTCCTCACAGAACAAGGAACTTAAATTACTAAAAAATGATGACGTAAATCAATAATAGAATCAATAAAAATCATTTATCAGCAGAGATGACTTCCATATTCACCAGAAACCAGCCACACCTCAAACCTGTCGTGCCCGCCCCACCCAGCCAGCCAGCGCGTCGCACAGGCCAAGCCTAGCTAAGCTTCGCTCCCAACCTCCTCACTACGTACGTGCCCAATAAACACAGCCATATTTTTGTCTTCGCTAAAAGATGATTTATTCCCAACGATCTTGCCATCTGAGCCGCGCGTGTGATCACTGTCCAATAACCATAAGCCAGCTGAGTCATAATAGCCTATATCATTGTCAGAAATACTGAGGAGGTAGGTGGTGGGAGGGCCAACGCGCAAGCCGAAGTATTTCGATGTTGCAAGCATGCGCACTACCCAACCTCCCTCCCAGTCCTGTATATAGGAAAGTCTGCTCTTAGGCATAACCCTCCTCCCCATTAAGGCGCACCGTCGCTGGTCCTGTCACCAATAGATGCATCTTTGATGTGCGTGCCTCTTGCTAACTCTGGGTTACCTGAACGTGGAATTCTGGCTAGGTCGGTGGCTGAACTTTTAAAGGGGGGGGGACATGATTGTGAGTGTGAATGATAACAGAGAGATCACTACGATGGAAATATACATATATAAATATATATATACCTATTTTTATGTAGTGGGGGGTTTTATGACACTACGAACTGTAAAAAAAAGAAAGTTATATTCGTTCTTTACGTACTGTAAGGTAATGTGTGGGGGGATAATGCAGCTATGGTTGTGTGACGGAATTGCATTTGTCCACTGGCCAGTGTTCCTTCTATCCTGACCCAGAGACAGGCTAGAGGATGGTCAGGCCCAGCTATTCCTTGTGCTGTGACTAAGCAGACGATTATTTTCGATACTTAGTATAATGTCTGGTATCAGCAATATGCTATATTTCATTTTATTGATCTTTTTGTGTTACGAACTTTTGAATAAAAATATTAATGTTCTTGTGCATTTTTTTGCCTTACTCCTTCGCCTAAACTCGAGATATCAAAACCTAAATCAATAACACGTTACAAATAGTTGACACTAACAGTAAATTATTTAATAAATACACAGCATATATATATATATATATATATATATATATATATATATATATATATATATATATATATAAGCTTTGTGACTTATTACCTACAAGAGGCTTTGAACACATCCCATTCTCAGTAATATATGAATCAAAATCTGCTTAGTGAAATGGTCCAGTATATCTCGCCTGGATCTAGATGGTGCATCATGATTTCTGCTGGCCTAGTCCCAACCAGGTGTAGTCGAACAGAGTACCTAAGTTTCCAAGTTGATTACCAGAACCAGAACGCCAACTTGTCAGTCCAGCAAGCAAGCAAGCATGAAGCTGGAGGTACATTTTTGATAACGTTGACCTTGACCTGATGTAATTAACCTCCACCTGCCACACGTATATCAATAATGGTCGATGTTCACCTTGTGAACAATCGACTCCCAGTCGACCAATATATTAGACCTTCAAGAATCCATGTGTTCGACCAACATCTTCCCAAATAACCACACAATCGACTTCCATGGTCGACCTCAACACATCAACTTAATCGACGTCTATACCCCCCACAAGGTCGACCTCCACACACCAGCATAGTCGATCGCCACACATCCACACTGTACACGTACATGCTGTACACTCGACAAACACCAAACACACACACACACAAGAGTAGATGATAAATGACTTCTTACTTTATCATTATTCTTTAATTCTTATAACGTTGGAGGCTCCAGTCACGGACAACAGCCCACATCAAGGCCGGGCCTTAACAGGAATACAGAGAAGTTAATGAAAGGGAAAACGAAGAGACAAAGGGAAAGTGTTTACGAATTTTGCAGGAAGTGAAAAATCTGTCTTTTGTTGAAGCATTTTACAAACATAAATTAGCTCTCATATCACAGTCAAGTGACAGTTTATAAAGACTGGGAAGCAACAGTTAAAACCAATATTACCAATATTGTAGTTCGTTGTAGTCTATGTCAGTCTCTTGTCGGAACATGGAAAACTGACCTCACGTTTTCTATGCCAGACATTTTCTATTTTCTTCATTCCCATTTTTTTTAAGTCATTCGCCGCTCATTATTCATCCCCTCTGTACAGCATTCACTTTCATCAAACATCAATTAAACCGTCCGCGCCACCAGATTTGAATAGCAATTAACACGCCACTAATTAAATCGCAAATCAAGTTCCTGTAAACAGGCAATTAGACCCAACCGTGGACGAGATCATAACTACGCCGTTCAGTAGTAGAGGCCGAGTTATGGACCATTAAGATGCCAATTAAGGCGGGTTATTACGAGGGTCGTATTGATCACGTGAGACAGCGGCTCTTATCCCATGGCAGGGAACGACCCGCGAGGAAGACATTGAACAACCAAGCCATTTAACTTTCCCTCTCGTTCAATGGCCACAGACTTGAGGCACACACACACACACACACACACACACACACACACACACTATTATTTAATCAAAATGATTTTCTTAAAGCCTTTACAGGGCGCCTGACGCGTCATTACCAGACTGCTGGACAGGTCCGGGTGTGGTTTACCGAAGGTAAACGCCATTAACTTAGACCACCGAAGCTGAGTGATAACTGAAGCTATTAATTAAAAAGTGTGGAGACGAGATCACAATCATTGATGGGTTGTCGTATACCACACCACAAATGGTATGCGCATTCAAAAAACACATTAAACGTCCATATATATAACCATTAAATAAATAATTTACCTTCAAATATGGTTGAAAATGCAGTATGTAAGCATAACTAAAATAATGAAATGAAACCTGCGATAAACTGAATTATGGCAATGGAAGTCAACAATTAACCTCTGGCCCGGGTTCGATCCTCGGCCCGGGTAGACTACCTACAGCCCCCC
This sequence comes from Panulirus ornatus, assembly GCF_036320965.1. Lineage (NCBI taxonomy): Eukaryota > Metazoa > Arthropoda > Malacostraca > Decapoda > Palinuridae > Panulirus > Panulirus ornatus. The sequence continues at coordinate 13,073,484 of NC_092285.1, forward strand.
TAGCTGTTCAGCATTCCTCTGGGTGATAAATAGATGGGTATCAACTCTGAGCCTTGCTTGACGACAGGTCATAATTCCGTTGAAGTTTACCCTGGGGTGTCCATTGTCTGAGAGCATGGTCCTCACTGACGGCCCTACCTGGGGTGTCCATGTCTGGGGGCATGGTCCTCACTGACGGCCCTACCTGGGGTGTCCATGTCTGGGGGCATGGTCCTCATTGACGGCCCTACCTGGGGTGTCCATGTCTGGGGGCATGGTCCTCATTGACGGCCCTACCTGGGGTGTCCATGTCTGGGGGCATGGCCCTCACTGACGGCCCTACCTGGGGTGTCCATGTCTGGGGGCATGGTCCTCACTGACGGCCCTACCTGGGGTGTCCATGTCTGGGGGCATGGTCCTCACTGACGGCCCTACCTGGGGTGTCCATGTCAGGGGGCATGGTCCTCACTGACGGCCCTACCTGGGGTGTCCATGTCTGGGGGCATGGTCCTAACTGACGGCCCTATCTGGGGTGTCCATGTCTGGGGGCATGGTCCTCACTGACGGCTCTACCTGGGGTGTCCATGTCTGGGGGCATGGTCCTCACTGACGGCCCTACCTGGGGTGTCCACGTCTGGGGGCATGGTCCTCACTGACGGCCCTATCTGGGGTGTCCATGTCTGGGGGCATGGTCCTCACTGACGGCCCTACCTGGGGTGTCCATGTCTGGGGGCATGGTCCTCGCTGACGGCCCTATCTGGGGTGTCCTTTTCTGGGGGCATGGTCCTAACCTACGGCCCTACCTGGGGTGTCCATGTCTGGGGGCATGGTCCTCACTGACGGCCCTACCTGGGGTGTCCACGTCTTGGGGCATGGTCCTCACTGACGGCCCTACCTGGGGTGTCCATGTCGGGGGGCATGGTCCTCAATGACGGTCCTACCTGGGGGTGTCCATATCTGGGGGTATGGTCCTCACTGACGGCCCTATCTGGGGTGTCCATGTCTGGGGGCATGGTCCTCAATGACGGCCCTACCTGGGGTGTCCATGTCTGGGGGCGTGGTCCTCATTGACGGCCCTATCTGGGGTGTCCATGTCTGGGGACATGGTCCTCACTGACGGCCCTACCTGGGGTGTCCATGTCTGGGGGCATGGTCCTCAGTGACGGCCCTACCTGGGGTATCCATGTCTGGGGGCATGGCCCTCAGTGACGGCCCTACCTGGGGTGTCCATGTCTGGGGGCATGGTCCTCACCTGACGGCCCTACCTGGGGTGTCCATGTCTGGGGGCGTGGTCCTCACTGACGGCCCTACCTGGGGTGTCCATGTCTGTTCTCTTTTCCCACCATCCTCTTGACTGGCCCACTTCCCAGATCCCTCGCTAACAATGCTTCGACTGTAACCCTCACCTTCCAGCAGTCAACAACTGAACACGCTGTTCATTTCTCTCGTACCCCCAGAGCCACCTGGAGGAACAGAGAGAACAAAAAACTGTTCTCAGAAAATGACCAACACAAGGATCTGTTCTCTCACGAGAAAAAAAAAAAACCACGTCAATACTGGACCAGAGCTATACTCTGAGAGAGAGAGAGAGAGAGAGAGAGAGAGAGAGAGAGAGAGAGAGAGAGAGAGAGAGAGAGAGAGAGAGAGAGAGAGAGAGCCAGCCAGTCAGCTAGCCGTCCACTGGAGGAGAAATGGAAAGAGTACTTCCCCTTTATGGATCTTCCCTGCCTCAGTCTCCAGAGTACTTCATTACGTACTACCGCTCCTTACTGAGAGTCACCACCAGGACACGACCCACACACACACACACCCAGCCCAGCTCCTCCTCCCCACGACCAGCCGTGCCTCTGTAACCTCCCTGTACACGAACACCACCAACTACAAGGTGGAGTGTGACAACAGGTTATGACAACCGTTACAACAACATGTAACTTACCTGTACGATACAAATCCAGCAGGTTATAGTTATAAGACAGAGTTATGATAACTGTAGAAAACAGGTCACATAAATATATGAAACATAAGATACAGTTAAGATACCTGTACAACATACGACTATTCGTAATTAAGTAACCATCGTAATAAACATAATTGCTTTACGTGACTGAGCCATCATCCAGCACTTATGCACAACTTACGACACAGAAATTGTTCAAGTAACATTTTCGCTGAATTGGTTTCCGAAAATTATGACCTTGTATTGGCCGACGTGACCTGAGTTGCCAAGTCTGAATAAGGCAAGAATTCCGCCAAATACCTGTAAAGGTAATTGCAACCTTCCAGATTACATTGGGCGTGGACAAGTTATCTTCACGCAAGTCCTGTTAAATGACACTGGGCCTTATAGCCTACTATCATAAGGCTTAATCTACGCGTCAGGCAAAGACCCAATGCAAACAATACCAGTTCATATGCACCCCTACATCCCCACGAACTCTGGGCTGATCTTCACAATGAGAGACCGACCGCTGGGCGCGACACCGCTGCATGAAGACTAACTGGACCCCAAGATGACATGTTCCTGGTGATTCCTTACATACGACGACCTCTCTCTCTCTCCTCAGGATCCTGGTCAGTAAACAGTGAGGATTGTTAAAGGCGTGAGGAGCCTGGAAGCCCACTTGGCCAGCCTTCTGACCACATCTAACTACCCTGACGGGTCAAAAGGCCACAGGTCACCTAATGTTAGACCAGAGGGACGCTGAGTCTTGCTGAAGGGTCGTTACAAATCATTCCCTCCACCTTTAAGCAAATTCGATAAAGAAAGAAAAAATTCTGGAGCTGGGAAGTTTGCTGTAAGATCATCATCTTAAACCTTCTTGCCTCGCGTTCCAACACACTCGACAACATCTTTACCACCAAACTTACGTGTGTGGCTCACGTTGGCGCCTATGGACGTGGGCTTGATACACTGCCACGCGACTTAACACAGACAAGATCAATAAACGACTGTGTTTGTCCCCAGACAACAAGTATTGACTCGTGTTTGTGGACAAGTGATTTCACCCAACGGTTTGTTGGTGGTGGGAGGACCCTACCTATCCCCCGTGTGGTGTAAACCCGGCTAGTGTACGTGGGTTACTGTCAGTGGATGGTCGTAACTGGCTAAATAGAGATCATCCCAGCATAGTCTACTTTATCTGTGGATGATAGGAGCAGCAAGACGCAAGTACAACATTACACAACCTGCCACAATACAACCAACGCAGGACTGAACAACCCACACTGCTTGATTACCTGATATGGATGAAAGGCTCGTCGAACCTAACCTAACCTAACCTAACTTAACCTCACCTAACCTAACCTAACCTAACCTAACTTAACCTGACCTAACCTGACCTAACCTAACCTAACCTGACCTAACCTAACCTGACCTAACCTGACCTAACCTAACCTAACTTAACCTCACCTAACCTAACCTGACCTAACCTAACTTAACCTGACCTAACCTGACCTAACCTCACCTAACCTGACCTAACCTAACCTAACCTGACCTAACCTGACCTAACCTAACCTAACTTAACCTCACCTAACCTAACCTGACCTAACCTAACTTAACCTGACCTAACCTGACCTAACCTAACCTAACCTAACCTCACCTAACCTAACCTAACCTAAAACCCAACCTGACCCTGAAACTTACCTCAACCCAACCTAACCCTAAACATTACCTCAAACTTCACCCAACCCTAAAACTTACCCCAATCATACCAAACCTCAAAACTTACTTCAACCCAACTTTACCTTAAAACTTACCTCAACTCAACCTAACCTTATAACTTAACCTAACTCTAAACACTTACCTCAACTCAACCTAACCCTAAAACTTTCCTCAAACTCAACCTAACCTTATAACTTAACCTAACTCTAAACACTTACCTCAACTCAACCTAACCCTAAAACTTTCCTCAAACTCAACCTAACTCTCACTGATTGTAACGGGAGTCACCACGAACCATAATGATCCATGACATAGTTAGCTCACTGAGTGGTTGTTACCAGAGGAACAAAGGCAGTTAACACTGGTTTCCACCCGTCCAGCACCACCAGTCTGGCTGAAACAGATTGTAACACAATGTAATATTAATTCTTCTCTCATACACAGGATCAATTATTCAGTGTTATATCATCTTGCATAATTCATTCTTTACACTTATTCTCTTTAAACACCTTCGTTATTTCTTATTTCTTTCTACTTATATAAAAAAAAAATTGTGCATCGTTTTATCATCCCTGAAGTCAAATACTTATCCAATCAGCGAACGAATTACTTTTCTTCCCAAGCATTTCAACAATGATTACTGCAAAGTTGGCATAATATTTCACAAGAAGCACAGACGTTACTAGAATACCAGGCAAACAATAGTAAAGTTTACAGTAATGATATACCATCAGACAGGACAGCATATAGCAGGCAAACAGTGACATACATGTCGTGAGGGAGACATTTAGAACAGCATACCTAACGAGCATTAACACCAGACAAGACAGCATACTTAACAACATGACCAGTAAATCACCTAAACCAACTTGGGTTCATACCACAACTATTGAACACGCTCTCATTACCGCACTGCGTACGAACTGGGAGGCAATTCAGAGGCAACACTGCCTCTCCGTGCCAGCTCATTTCCACGACGCGAACGAATGAATTAGACTTTCGTCCACTTGTACCAGCCGTTTAGCATTTTCTTCCTCCCCTTCATCTCCGTGGGCGATACGTTCCAACACAACAACTACAAAGGCTCAGAACTCAGGCACAAAGTGACTTGTGCTCACATCTTCACTCTCGTCTCTCTCTGTTCCTTGTCGTCTCCCCTCTCTCCATGTCTTTCTCTCATGTCTCAAACGTACAAGGTTCGTACCTCAGTAAGGTTCGTACCTCAGTAAGGTTCGTACCTCAGTAAGGTTCGTACCTCAGTAAGGTTCGTACCTCAGTAAGGTTCGTACCTCAGTAAGGTTCGTCATTAATGATGATTTCTACGTATTTAGGGATGAAGCAATTTCATAACATTTCACACGACTCACACATCATCCTGGAAGATCCCACTACACCACGAGACACACGGGCCGTCTTATTGGTACCCCGAGCACACACACACACACACACACACACACACACACGACCTGTGCCAGTAATGGCACACCCAATCACCGGGCTTTCCCTGACAGGAGCAGGCGCTGAAGCTAGTCTTGGCGAAGCTTTGCACACAAAGTGAGCGTGCGCAGGTGGCCTTGGAATCACCCTTAACACCTTAATTGGTGGTTCGAACGAGGATGACGGCATCAGCCCAATCACAGGCGACCAACCAACCACATCTTCCATGACCGTCACTATAGCCCCAGGGTCGAATCCCACACAAATCGACCACCTTTCCTACCCAACACCCGACCCTCTATCTGGCCAGTGTTTATCTAGAAGTGAAAAGCAATTATCCAATGATCTCGTCAACAAAGTTTTAAGACATCATCGTACCTCATGCAACCAGGTGGCTGTGAAGATCGTACATCTGTGGTTGTACGAGTCTACTGAGCCTAATCACCACTAATCACTTAATCGCAAAGTACGGTAAGACGATATCTGTGTTGGAAAGCTACAGATGAAGAGCTTTACGTTCAAAAGCAATACTGGGCCGTCCTGCCAATTATGTGCCTCATATACAATTCGCAAAGGTCGTTCTTCCTAACGACCCTAACCATCACACACGCTCCCAGTCGGCTTCCAGTCCCCTAATTACACAGGACAAAATCACAGCCAAACTGTGATTAACCAAACAATAACAATGATTAATGATTAAAGGAGATCATGCAGGAAGACAGTAATCCACCACTGACAGATCCCAGCGACTACATATGGCTGATTCGCCACCCACATCCGGTGCGATTTTCAACCTTGCTGGGTGTAATAGGGTCATGTGCAAGCAAATGGCATACTCACTCGTGTATTAACATGGGTATGTGGTGCAGTGTAGCAAAATAAACCATAACATTTGCATATGACGTCCATTACTATGATGCACTCAGTGGCCAAGAGGGGGACCTGGATGTGTTCATCATGAACAGTATATATATAAGTGGAGAAGAACAAGAACAGAGAGCAGAGTTCCTTTCTAACTAGGGAGTTAAAGGCAGGGAAGACGTGCACACAAGAAGCAGTAGAAGGCTAAGGCCGGATGAAGTCATAACATCTCTTTCAAAATATACAATAATAATAATTTGCATAACTAAACAGCATCAGTTCTGTTCGCGTCGAACCTGCAACTTTGGATCACTTCCCTTACATAAACCCGACGTTAGGCAGTGTCTATTATCCCCCAGTGACGGGCATGGCACGGGGCAAAACACGTCCTCAGTACAGACCTTACGTGGCAACACGCACCAAACTGATGTAGGAACTACTCAAGAGCTCCACCGGGGTCTGTGTTTGTGAGGGATACCCCAGCTCTCACCATCCTTCACAATTCACTTGAGAGAGAGAGAGAGAGAGAGAGAGAGAGAGAGGCATCGAAACACACGAGTCAACAGTGTCTCGTCAAGGAAGGCATCTTACACTTACAGTCTTGAGCACTTCAGCCACCTCCACCCACCACCTGGTTGGGTCGCTTCCTCCATCCTGGGCTGCAGGCGACCCGCTACATGATCACACACGATTCCTGATGATGAAATTCTGGAAAAAAAAAAATAATATTGAAATTTTCAAATATCAGGAAAGAATTCCTTAAATATCACATACATATCTGAGGTTATTCAATTTTAAAGTACGTATTCTGAGAATAAGATTATAAGCAGTTTTGTACTGTTTCAACTTCAGGGTACATTCCAGATAGATTCAAAAAATTTATATATATATATATATATATATATATATATATATATATATATTTTTTTTTTATTATACTTTGTCGCTGTCTCCCGCGTTTGCGAGGTAGCGCAAGGAAACAGACGAAAGAAATGGCCCAACCCCCCCCCCCCATACACATGTATATACATACGTCCACACACGCAAATATACATACCTACACAGCTTTCCATGGTTTACCCCAGACGCTTCACATGCCTTGATTCAATCCACTGACAGCACGTCAACCCCTGTATACCACATCGCTCCAATTCACTCTATTCCTTGCCCTCCTTTCACCCTCCTGCATGTTCAGGCCCCGATCACACAAAATCCTTTTCACTCCATCTTTCCACCTCCAATTTGGTCTCCCTCTTCTCCTCGTTCCCTCCACCTCCGACACATATATCCTCTTGGTCAATCTTTCCTCACTCATTCTCTCCATGTGCCCAAACCATTTCAAAACACCCTCTTCTGCTCTCTCAACCACGCTCTTTTTATTTCCACACATCTCTCTTACCCTTACGTTACTTACTCGATCAAACCACCTCACACCACACATTGTCCTCAAACATCTCATTTCCAGCACATCCATCCTCCTGCGCACAACTCTATCCATAGCCCACGCCTCGCAACCATACAACATTGTTGGAACCACTATTCCTTCAAACATACCCATTTTTGCTTTCCGAGATAATGTTCTCGACTTCCACACATTATATATATATATATATATATATATAATGTGTGGATATATATATATATATATATATATATATATATATATATATATTTTTTTTTTTTTGTTTTCTTTTTTTTTTTTTTTTTTTTGCTCTGTCGCTGTCTCCCGCGTTTGCGAGGTAGCGCAAGGAAACAGACGAAAGAAATGGCCCAACCCACCCCCATACACATGCCTTGATTCAATCCACTGACAGCACGTCAACCCCGGTATACCACATCGCTCCAATTCACTCTATTCTTTGCCCTCCTTTCACCCTCCTGCATGTTCAGGCCCCGATCACACAAAATCTTTTTCACTCCATCTTTCCACCTCCAATTTGTATTAAGAATATATGGTGTGGGAGGAAATTTGTTAGAAGCAGTGAAAAGTTTTTATCGAGGATGTAAGGCATGTGTACGTGTAGGAAGAGAGGAAAGTGATTGGTTCTCAGTGAATGTAGGTTTGCGGCAGGGGTGTGTGATGTCTCCATGGTTGTTTAATTTGTTTATGGATGGGGTTGTTAGGGAGGTAAATGCAAGAGTCTTGGAAAGAGGGGCAAGTATGAAGTCTGTTGGGGATGAGAGAGCTTGGGAAGTGAGTCAGTTGTTGTTCGCTGATGATACAGCGCTGGTGGCTGATTCATGTGAGAAACTGCAGAAGCTGGTGACTGAGTTTGGAAAAGTGTGTGGAAGAAGAAAGTTAAGAGTAAATGTGAATAAAAGCAAGGTTATTAGGTACAGTAGGGTTGAGGGTCAAGTCAATTGGGAGGTGAGTTTGAATGGAGAAAAACTGGAGGAAGTGAAGTGTTTTAGATATCTGGGAGTGGATCTGGCAGCGGATGGAGCCATGGAAGCGGAAGTGGATCATAGGGTGGGGGAGGGGGCGAAAATCCTGGGGGCCTTGAAGAATGTGTGGAAGTCGAGAACATTATCTCGGAAAGCAAAAATGGGTATGTTTGAAGGAATAGTGGTTCCAACAATGTTGTATGGTTGCGAGGCGTGGGCTATGGATAGAGTTGTGCGCAGGAGGATGGATGTGCTGGAAATGAGATGTTTGAGGACAATGTGTGGTGTGAGGTGGTTTGATCGAGTGAGTAACGTAAGGGTAAGAGAGATGTGTGGAAATAAAAAGAGCGTGGTTGAGAGAGCAGAAGAGGGTGTTTTGAAGTGGTTTGGGCACATGGAGAGGATGAGTGAGGAAAGATTGACCAAGAGGATATATGTGTCGGAGGTGGAGGGAACAAGGAGAAGAGGGAGACCAAATTGGAGGTGGAAAGATGGAGTGAAAAAGATTTTGTGTGATCGGGGCCTGAACATGGAGGAGGGTGAAAGGAGGGCAAGGAATAGAGTGAATTGGAGCGATGTGGTATACCGGGGTTGACGTGCTGTCAGTGGATTGAAGCAAGGCATGTGAAGCGTCTGGGGTAAACCATGGAAAGCTGTGTAGGTATGTATATTTGAGTGTGTGGACGTATGTATATACATGTGTATGGGGGGGGGGGGTTGGGCCATTTCTTTCGTCTGTTTCCTTGCGCTACCTCGCAAACGCGGGAGACAGCGACAAAGTATAATAAAAAAAAAATAATATATATATATATATATATATATATATATATATATATATATATATATATATATATATATATATATACTGAGAAAATGGGAGCAATTAGAGGATGGGAACATTTAGTAATAATTAATGATACGAGATTTTGTCGACAACCAGAGATGGCTGAGGCATTATTAACTGTAGCAGGCAATTAGCACACTGTGCCCTCACTGAGGGAGAGCAACGGCTGTGCGAGGGGTGAGGAGGAGGTCAGCTGTGAGGGGTGAGGAAGGGCAGAACAGCTGTGTGGGGTGAAGGATAGCTGTATGGGAAGGGGGAGGACAGTTGTGTGGGGTGAAGGGGAGGGGAGAAGGATAGCTGTATGGGAAGGGGAGGACGTTGTGAGAGAGGGGAGGATGGCAGCTGTGAGGGAGAGGAGGAAGACAGGTGTGTGAGGTGAAGACGGGGAGGAGGACAGCTGTGAGGGGTGAGAGAACAGAGCCGTGTGGGGTGAAGGAGGGGAGGAGGTCAGCTGTGTGGGGTGAAGGAGGGGAGGAGGTCAGATATGTGGGGTTAAGGAGGGGAGGAGGTCAGCTGTGTGGTGTGAGGGAGGGGAGGAGGTCAGATGTGTGGGGTGAAGGAGAGGAGGAGGTCAGCTGTGTGGTGTGAGGGAGGGGAGGAGGTCAGCTGTGTGGGGTGAAGGAGGGGAGGAGGTCAGATGTGTGGGGTGAGGGAGGGGAGGAGGTCAGCTGTGTGGGGTGAGGGAGGGGAGGAGGTCAGATGTGTGGGGTGAGGGAGGGGAGGAGGTCAGATGTGTGGGGTGAGGGAGGGGAGGAGGTCAGATGTGTGAGGTGAGGGAGGGGAGGAGGTCAGATGTGTGGGGTGAGGGAGGGGAGGAGGTCAGATGTGTGGTGTGAGGGAGGGGAGGAGGTCAGCTGTGTGGGGTGAGGGAGGGGAGGAGGTCAGCTGTGTGGGGTGAGGGAGGGGAGGAGGTCAGATGTGTGGGGTGAGGGAGGGGAGGTTAGCTGTTATGGGTTGGGGGGGGGAGGGACGGGGAGTACAATGGGGTGGCTGGTCGTGGCAGTGGGTCGTGGACGACCCTGAGGGAGTTCGGCAGCAACAGCCATGACCCCCCACCCACCGCCAGCGGTACGTTTTCTTAAAGTCGACAGCTCTCACCACCTCCCCGACTTGGCTCTCTCTCTCTCTCTCTCTCTCTCTCTCTCTCTCTCTCTCTCTCTCACTAGTTATCTAAGACCACCACCACCCATTCCCATTCCCCACTCATCTTTGAACCCTATTAATTGCTTTTCCCATCGCTTCCCCCACATCCTCCCATCCACCCCCGCCCCCCTTTTCCATCCACAACCCCCCCCCCCCTCGCCCCCGCCAGAGGTCGGCCCTGGTCAGGTCTGGCCGGCCCTGGTCAGGTCTGGCCGGCCGGTAGCCCTTTAACCCTCTCTACTTCCTCAATGTTTTCTTACTCGTCCAACTGGGCCATTCCTTCACCAGGCCCGTGTGTGTGTGTGTGTGTGTGTGTGTGTGTGTGTGTGTGTGTGTGTGTGTGTGTGTGTGTGTAATTCCCTATTTGTACAGTACAGAGAGAGTGAGGGATGTGGGTGTTCTACACCCGTGGGACCCACAATCTCTTGAAGTTTCTACACCATCAAGAGGCCTTCTAAGCCCTCGTCAACTGCCGGTATTGTCCCCTTGTTGACACGCGCCTAACCACCCACTTGGACAGTACTTGTTTACCTCCTGTTCTTAACGACCCTTCCTGCCGTGTCCTCTGGTTGGCCCAGCAAACCATCTAATGAGGAACTGTCCACTTGCGACGTCGTTCAATCTATTCACGAACTTGATGGTGATGATCAAGCCATCCCACACACTCTTGCTAACCCCACTCAGCACGACTGTACGACCCCACTATGGTACGACCCTTGGTATGGTCGCCTTGTCGTAGAATCGTTTTCAAGGGTCGTACCCGACATGTTCAAACTGCCGTGCTCCCGTGTCCAAGGGTCGTACCGTCTCCCTGGTCGTCCAATTCTGCTCGAGGGTCGTGTCATCCTACTGAAGAAGTCAATTACAGATAATGGGCCAGGTAATTAGTCATTTCCTCAGGAGAATCCGTGTTTACTCCACCATTCCTCGTGAACTGCCATGAAATTCACAACCCAACAACACGAAAATGAACCTAACCACCATCAGTCATTACCGACCACAACTTGACAAGTTACACGTACTCTGTAACAACTCTCACAACACCAGAGCAATACATGACAGTCGTGTCTGACGGAGAACCAAGATCTGATCATCTATGGATAAATCAACCACACACACACACACACACACACACACACACACACACACACACACACATACACAACACACACACTCCGGGGCCTTAAAAAAAAAAAAAAATTAAAAAAAAAGGGGAAAAAAGGGTTTTTTTTTTTTTTTAAAAAAAAAAAGGGGGGGGGGGGGGAAAAAAAAATTTTTTAAAAATTTTTTAAAAAACCCCCAAAAACCCCCAAAAAAAAAAAAAAAAGGGGGGGGGGGGAAAAAAAGGGGGGTTTTAAGGGGGGGGGGGTTTTTGGGGGAAAATTGAAAAAAAATTTTTGGGGGGGGGCCCAAAAAGGGAAAAGGGGGGGTTTTTTTAAAAAATTTTTTTTGGGGCCCCCGGGGGGGGGAAAAAAAAGGAAAAAAGGGGGTTTTTTGGGTTTTTTTTAAAAAAAAACCCGGGGGGGGCCCCGGGGGGGGTTTTTCCCGGGGGTTTTTTTTAATTTTTTTTTTTTTTTCCATTTTTTTTTTTTCCGGTTTCCCGAAACCGGGGGGGGGGGAAAAAAAAAAATTTTTTTTTTTTAAAAAAATTTTTTTTAAAAATTTTTTTTTTTTTTCCCCCCCCCCCCCCAAAAGGGGGGAAAAATCTCCGGCCCTGGGGGGGGGGTTTTTTTCCCCTGGGGTTTTCCGGCACACACACACACACAAGATGAAGGGGAAACACGATGGCATGGCTTCCTGCACCAAGCCATTCCCTTCCGTGGGAAGAGAGACGAGTTGAGATCCTTGGATGAGACACGGCCCCAATTAACGTATTGGAATTTTCAGAATTCATCTTGATAATGAGCAGCGTTCCCCCAGGCCCCTCCCTGGCCTGGGGGAAGGTAAGGAGGAGGTCCTGTTGTACCCCAGGGGGGAGCTCAAGTCCACAATGACCAGCAGCATTTTTAAGCTTAAAAAGAACTGGAATGCTTAAGCTTGTTGTTTTCACGACCATCATCATCCCTACCTTGACACCATCACTCTCCCCACCACCGACTGACCTATCACCTTCACCTTCACTATCATCACTATCACCACAACCACAGTAAACACTGCCATCTTCATCATCACTGCACCTGGAGTGGAGCTGTGTGCGCAGGATGCCCCCCCCTACCATCAACTCGAACCCAGGCCCGGTCGATCAGTGTCTCAACTCCCTCCCCACTACACCACGGAGACATCAGCTTCCATCCATCTATCAACCACACCTGCAACCAACTACCGAGGCTCGGCCATCACTCCATCTTATAAACATGGCTCCCTTTCTCAACGCACAATTTTCTCGGCGTTCACTGTTCCCGGTGCACAACTTTCTCGACGTTCAGTTTTCCGAACGCACAGTTCTTTAAACGCACAACTCTGTCACCGTCTAGCGTTCTAACTGGCCTGGTAACGATCTATTTCTGTGTGCAACACAATTGCTCTCCCAGCTAGACTTCAACTTCGAAAATAGCAGTTTACTGAGCAGACTGCTGCTTCCCCTGAGCAACACAGCACGACCCCTCAGGACGACCTGACCTGTGATTTTGTCAAGTTAAAAGCTCATGCCATCATACCTACGTGTCGTCCCGTCGTGCTCAAATGTCGCACCGTCGTGTTCCAGGGTCGTGCCGTTGTGTTCAAATGTAGTATCGTTGTGTTCGAGGGTCGTATCGTTAAGCTCAAAGGCCGTATCGTCGTGTTCAAATGTCGTACCGTCGTGTTCAAATGTCGTACCGTCGTGTTCAAATGTCGTGCCGTCGTGTTCCAGGGTCGTACCGTCGTGTTCGGGGGTTGTACCGTCGTGTTCAAATGTCGTGCCGTCGTGTTCCAGGGTCGTACCATCGTGCTCGAGGGTCGTACCATCCCATCCTTTCCACAAACCACACTACCATCCATCATGCCAGGGTGGAGCACAGGTGACCAACGTGTACATTAAAACCTTAACATTTCAGTCTACGTCCACCTTACCCCCCCGCCCCGCCCCCCCTCGCCCCCTCGCCCATTTTCTCATCAACGAACACTAATGGGGGGGTCGCTTGGGGGGCCCCCAGGTACACACAGGGAGGGCCTAATATATACCCGTGCGCGCCTCCGTTCTATGGAGGCTCATAAAATATATAGACGGGGAGTCCAGACTCCCCGTCTATAAGGGCCAGCAGGCCCTACGCGTCCATTTCAAAGCCCCTTATGGCGGGCATAAAGAAAACGGGACGTCCACTAAGTGCCTGGGGTGGGTAGTGGGGGGACTCTATTATTATGGGAACAAAACAAGGCGATGTATTCATATATCTGAAACACTCTTACTGAATAAAGGCAAACCAAATATTTAAATTAGACGGATCTAACGTTCATGTAATAAGGGCATATATATGTCCAGAGAGAACGCATGTATGTGGTGTTGGAATCATCTTGGACACTTGTAGATGTAGTTCAAGACTATTGACTGGTGGTTAGAGGCTTACGCCTTGTAGGTGTCGACCGTAACGACCCTGGGGGGTCAATCAGTCAATATGATCGACTACTTTACCCCTGGCGATGGTAATGACAGCTGAAGCTATACACACACACACACACACACACACACATACACACACACACACCACGGACCCGCCCGGGTTCGAATGTAGGGCGCAGCAGTCTGTCCACAGCCATCCCAGGTGTTCATCCTCTCCTCAAGGATGGTCGAGAAATAGTTACCTGGCTCAGGCTGGTGTGTGTGTGTGTGTGTGTGTTGTGAGGAGAAATTCAAAAATTTTTCACCATCTTTACCCTTACCTAAGGCCAACCACATAACCAAACTTAACTGCCAACCTTGACCTAATCTCACCACCCAAACCTAACACACTGACCACACTTGACCTGATAAACCATAAATACAAGTAACCTCACTTATCATAAATACAAGTAACCTCACTTATCATAAGTTAACCATCTGTCTTAACATGATCTTTCCCATGTTAAAAAAACTACATCATTCATAATTCCTCTACACAGAATACATTCATACACTACCATGATAATCATATAACTAAGATGATAATTATCATGTGAATGGCAATAACAATATATAAAATGGTTTTGAAATAGTTACAAATTGGCTGAACTGGTTGAAATTGTTTGAAAAGGAAAAAAATAATGTTCCGTTCTTCAATAACTAGTGTTATAGGATGAACGGGAAATGATCACATTTCTGTATTACTTCCTGAAATTCCTTTTCGCTGAAAGTCGTTTTTCTTTCGACATTTTTCCTGAAATATAATTCTTCAGTTTACTCAGTCTGCCTCCACTACCGTGGGGTATAAACTCTGCCAAACCGGAATATAAACTTTTCTCTTGCCCACTCCCAACTTCTGCATTGCTGGAAGCGTTGAGTTCCCGCTAGAAATAAAACTGGAAATTTAATTCTTTCACGGAGAGAGAGAGAGAGAGAGAGAGAGAGAGAGAGAGAGAGAGAGAGAGAGAGAGAGAGAGAGAGAGAGAGAACCATTCCAATTTCATATCAAAGTGTGTTTCCTTACAGTTACGGTTTAATTACTTAAGACAGCCACTGTCAGCTAAGAAATACATAAATTCACACAATCAGTTAACACGCAAGATAATCGGTCTTTGCTATCGGGTTTTATCTTTGCTATCAGGTGTTATCTTTGCTATCAGGTGTTATCTTTGCAATCGGGTGTTATCTTTGTTATCAGGTGTTATCTTTGTTATCAGGTGTTATCTTTGTTATCAGGTGTTATCTTTGCTATCAGGTGTTATCTTTGCAATCGGGTGTTATCTTTGTTATCAGGTGTTATCTTTGCTATGAAGTGTTATCTTTGCTATCAGGTGTTATCTTTGCTATCCAGTGTTATCTTTGCTATCAGGTGTTATCTCTGCCATCAGGTGTTATCTTTGCTATCCAGTGTTATCTTTGCTATCAGGTGTTATCTCTGCCATCAGGTGTTATCTTTGCTATCCAGTGTTATCTTTGCTATCAGGTGTTATCTCTGCCATCAGGTGTTATCTTTGCTATCCAGTGTTATCTTTGCTATCAGGTGTTATCTTTGCTATCCAGTGTTATCTTTGCTATCAGGTGTTATCTTTGCTATCGGCTCCTGAGTACATGAACAATGATGACATCTGACCATTTCATTTCAAAATTCGAGGTCAAATTCTTATCTTCAGTTGGAGAGATGTGGTTCCAAGATTGTACAAATCTGTCAGTAATGGAACAAGAAAAATATGTCGACCAAGGTTCCTGCTAACACTCATCTGTCTCCCCTGCATAATATAAGTAGGAAACGACGCCTCCACATTTATCTATCTATCATGTCTATCTATCTATCATATCTATCTATCTATCTATGCCCTGTGGCACCTACTGAAGTGCTGCAGGACAACAGACCAATCAACGCAAAGAAATTGATTTAGAAGGGGTTAGGTTGCCGGTGCACGCACACACTGAGAACACAGCGACCCTCTACAGTAAAATATTTATAAATGTAGATTACCAAAATGATGTACAACGAATGTATATATATATATATACCCAACTAAACACGACGCAGGAAGAGAACACGGATCTGTATTAAGTAGTACTTCCGTGGCTCATCCTTCCCTTCATCTCATAATCATATAAATAATTTGACGACACAATCATCTCCATCAAATATCAGGCAATTCCATCCAGTCACACAAACAAAACAACAACAAAAAAATCGCTGAAATTTCTGGTGTAACTTTACATGGTGGAGCCAGAGACCATCACCAAGACGCTAACATCAGTAAACATCTCACATCTCCATCAGTGCGGCCATGATAACATCATCAGTGTGGCCATAATAACATCATTGACTCCCGCCCTTATTGCCACCTGCCACAAGGCCTGTAATGACGTGATGCTGGGGGTCTGCCGGGGGGTAAGGGGGGGTTTATCTGGGGAAGGGAAAGTCTGGGGGTCAAGGTCATCACTCCCCAGGGTGGGACACCTGGGGTTGTAAAGTCACTGACGTGTGTGGGTTACTCAGGCACGGACGTGTGGGGTTGTACAGCCAGGGACGTGTGGGGTTGTACAGCCAGGGACGTGTGGGGTTGTACAGCCAGGGACGTGTGGGGTTGTACAGCCAGGGACGTGTGGGGTTGTACAGCCAGGGACGTGTGGGGTTGTACAGCCAGGGATGTGTGGGGTTGTACAGCCAGGGACGTGTGGGGTTGTACAGCCAGGGATGTGTGGGGTTGTACAGCCAGGGACGTGTGGGGTTGTACAGCCAGGGACGTGTGGGGTTGTACAGCCAGGGATGTGTGGGGTTGTACAGCCAGGGACGTGTGGGGTTGTACAGCCAGGGACGTGTGGGGTTGTACAGCCAGGGATGTGTGGGGTTGTACAGCCAGGGACGTGTGGGGTTGTACAGCCAGGGATGTGTGGGGTTGTACAGCCAGGGACGTGTGGGGTTGTACAGCCAGGGACGTGTGGGGTTGTACAGCCAGGGACGTGTGGGGTTGTACAGCCAGGGACGTGTGGGGTTGTACAGCCAGGGATGTGTGGGGTTGTACAGCCAGGGATGTGTGGGGTTGTACAGCCAGGGACGTGTGGGGTTGTACAGCCAGGGACGTGTGGGGTTGTACAGCCAGGGACGTGTGGGGTTGTACAGCCAGGGATGTGTGGGGTTGTACAGCCAGGGACGTGTGGGGTTGTACAGCCAGGGACGTGTGGGGTTGTACAGCCAGGGATGTGTGGGGTTGTACAGCCAGGGACGTGTGGGGTTGTACAGCCAGGGACGTGTGGGGTTGTACAGCCAGGGACGTGTGGGGTTGTACAGCCAGGGACGTGTGGGGTTGTACAGCCAGGAACGTGTGGGGTTGTACAGCCAGGGACGTGTGGGGTTGTACAGCCAGGGACGTGTGGGTTGTACAGCCAGGAACGTGTGGGGTTGTACAGCCAGGGACGTGTGGGGTTGTACAGCCAGGGATGTGTGGGGTTGTACAGCCAGGGACGTGTGGGGTTGTACAGCCAGGGACGTGTGGGGTTGTACAGCCAGGGATGTGTGGGGTTGTACAGCCAGGGACGTGTGGGGTTGTACAGCCAGGGACGTGTGGGGTTGTACAGCCAGGGATGTGTGGGGTTGTACAGCCAGGGACGTGTGGGGTTGTACAGCCAGGGATGTGTGGGGTTGTACAGCCAGGGACGTGTGGGGTTGTACAGCCAGGGACGTGTGGGGTTGTACAGCCAGGGATGTGTGGGGTTGTACAGCCAGGGACGTGTGGGGTTGTACAGCCAGGGACGTGTGGGGTTGTACAGCCAGGGACGTGTGGGGTTGTACAGCCAGGGATGTGTGGGGTTGTACAGCCAGGGATGTGTGGGGTTGTACAGCCAGGGATGTGTGGGGTTGTACAGCCAGGGACGTGTGGGGTTGTACAGCCAGGGACGTGTGGGGTTGTACAGCCAGGGATGTGTGGGGTTGTACAGCCAGGGATGTGTGGGGTTGTACAGCCAGGGACGTGTGGGGTTGTACAGCCAGGGACGTGTGGGGTTGTACAGCCAGGGATGTGTGGGGTTGTACAGCCAGGGACGTGTGGGGTTGTACAGCCAGGGACGTGTGGGGTTGTACAGCCAGGGATGTGTGGGGTTGTACAGCCAGGGACGTGTGGGGTTGTACAGCCAGGGATGTGTGGGGTTGTACAGCCAGGGACGTGTGGGGTTGTACAGCCAGGGACGTGTGGGGTTGTACAGCCAGGGATGTGTGGGGTTGTACAGCCAGGGACGTGTGGGGTTGTACAGCCAGGGATGTGTGGGGTTGTACAGCCAGGGACGTGTGGGGTTGTACAGCCAGGGACGTGTGGGGTTGTTGGGCAAGCAACGCACATATTTTTCTGGGGAATCAAGGAGTTAAGATAACACTATGATGCTTAATGTACAAGAAACTGGATCCGCAAATGTTTAATAACGAATAAATTAACAATGTTGGAGGTCAACCATTACTCCAACAACGTATTACGGAGCAACGCGTCAGCTGGTCATAATATGGGCAGCGCGCCGACAGCGGGTCGCGAAGGGTAACAAAAATGACCTACAATATGATGTTATATTGATGTACGACACGAGTGCGACGGTACGACCACCTGGGGAAGGATGAACTGGCCTTTGACCTGATCCCTAAGAGGGTCAGGTACCAGGTCACGCCACTGAACCCTGGCCAAGGATCATGGCAATATAACATCTACATCCTGAATGTTTATCATGGTAATATAACGTCTACATCCTGAATGTTTATCATGGTAATATAACATCTACATCCTGAATGTTTATCATGGTAATATAACATCTACATCCTGAATGTTTATCATGGCAATATAACATCTACATCCTGAATGTTTATCATGGTAATATAACGTCTACATCCTGAATGTTTATCATGGTAATATAACATCTACATCCTGAATGTTTATCATGGCAATATAACATCTACATCCTGAATGTTTATCATGGTAATATAACATCTACATCCTGAATGTTTATCATGGTAATATAACATCTACATCCTGAATGTTTATCATGGTAATATAACATCTACATCCTGAATGTTTATCATGGCAATATAACATCTACATCCTGAATGTTTATCATGGTAATATAACATCTTCATCCTGAATGTTTATCATGGTAATATAACATCTACATCCGGAATGTTTATCATGGCAATATAACATCTACATCCTGAATGTTTATCATGGTAATATAACATCTACATCCTGAATGTTTATCATGGCAATATAACATCTACATCCTGAATGTTTATCATGGCAATATAACATCTACATCCTGAATGTTTATCAAGGCAATATAACATCTACATCCTGAATGTTTATCATGGTAATATAACATCTACATCCTGAATGTTTATCATGGCAATATAACATCTACATCCTGAATGTTTATCATGGTAATATAACATCTACATCCTGAATGTTTATCATGGTAATATAACATCTACATCCTGAGTGCTTATCAAGGCAATATAACATCTACATCCTGAATGTTTATCATGGTAATATAACATCTACATCCTGAATGTTTATCATGGTAATATAACATCTACATCCTGAATGTTTATCATGGTAATATAACATCTACATCCTGAATGTTTATCATGGCAATATAACATCTACATCCTGAATGTTTATCATGGTAATATAACATCTACATCCTGAATGTTTATCATGGTAATATAACATCTACATCCTGAATGATTATCATGGTAATATAACATCTACATCCTGAATGTTTATCAAGGCAATATAACATCTACATCCTGAATGTTTATCATGGTAATATAACATCTACATCCTGAATGTTTATCATGGTAATATAACATCTACATCCTGAATGTTTATCATGGTAATATAACATCTACATCCTGAATGTTTATCAAGGCAATATAACATCTACATCCTGAATGTTTATCATGGCAATATAACATCTACATCCTGAATGTTTATCATGGTAATATAACATCTACATCCTGAATGTTTATCATGGTAATATAACATCTACATCCTGAATGTTTATCATGGTAATATAACATCTACATCCTGAATGTTTATCATGGCAATATAACATCTACATCCTGAATGTTTATCATGGTAATATAACATCTACATCCTGAATGTTTATCATGGCAATATAACATCTACATCCTGAATGTTTATCATGGCAATATAGTAGGTCGTCTGGCGCGCGTCATAAAATGTCCTCAAGGCGGACCCCGTCTTCCTCCGCGTCAATCAACACCGTCATGAGCTGTCAGCCCGTCCTGCCGCCTGACCTTCCAACGACCAGTTAGCGGCTACCACTCCTTGTACCCTCCTGGTCCTGGTCAAACCGGCTCTGGGGTCGCAATGAACCTATGGTGAGGACTGTGACGTCATACATCTCGGATTACTACGGTGGGGAAGACTGACGTCATCAATGGGTAGCAGCCTAGCCATCAAACAAATCGCCAACTTAACCAAACGCAAATATTTCAAAATTCGAAATTATCATCTCGCTGGCGAACCCGGCGCGGGCGAACGCAACTGCTCCGTGCCTGCAATTTCTTGCAATACTTATCACGGAAGCAACATCGGTTAGACCAACAAAACACGTGTATTAAATGGTTATATGGAATATATCAATCCTTCCACCGATGTGTTAAAAGCATATGACGCAAATTATGTAGCCTATTCGTAGTTTGACAACTTCTTGACTTTATGTAGGCTCTGTGTGTGTGTGTGTGTGTGTGTGTACATACAAATGAAGTAAAAATGGTACACATATACAAGAGACGAGGCAACAAGGGCGTAAAACTCTCTCCCGTAGCTAATACATCACAGTCAATCATAAACCAAATATTCTCAAGTGAGATACATGAATTTTGATAGGAATACGACCTAATATGGCTGTACTTAAGCATTTAACGCTATTTAGCAAACCATCTACATGTGAACTTAATAACTCTAGCCTTTAAACACAAACTTTGAATATCAATAAAGCAAACGCGAAATATAATAATCCGTCATTTGTGTCAACCTTCAAACAACATAATGTCATTGCAAACCTTTAAAATACTGTAATGTAAACACAAACCTTGAAAGTAGGTGTCATTGAAAGGAAAATTTAGACAATTCATCATTAAAACTCTAACTTTTAAACTCGTCAATTCAACGCTTACTTTAAATGTCAAACAAACGCGGACTTTTAAACTCCGTCAACTTACGGCTACTAATTCAGCGGCTTCACTTCAGTGGGGAATTTTGAAGTCTGTTAATTTAACGTTACCATTTAAACTCCATCTTTTAAATTCGGTTTCAAGCTAAATACAGCACTTAGATTCAATAATTGATATTAAAGTTTATATGCAACATTAATCTCCTTCATTTAACGCTTAATTCTACATTCCTCCGTCTCTAATATTCCATTTAAACACACCGCTCGCTGAACCATAGCTGCCATTTAAACTCATTCATTCTACCTCTTTTTAAACTCTGTTTACTTCGCTCTCATTCATACGTCATCTGGACACCGTTTCGTTGATACTTGGTTTTTGAGGACGAAGGTTACAATGGAATATTCCCTTTTCCGTTGCATCTGTTATGAAGACCATAATGTTTACCTTCTTTAGCATCGAAAAGGAAAATAAGGGTCTTATACATGACTGACCACATACTGAAGAGAATAAGGATGAATTCTAGAGTTATGAGTTAGACAAGACCGAAAGAAGCGGTTAAAAACAGATCAAATATAAAGGAATATAAAGAAAAGATCTGAATAAACTGTGTGTGTGTGTGTGTGTGTGTGTGTGTGTGTAGGGGGTAAGAGGGTGGAATTGATTGCTTGTATGTGTGTGTGGTTTCTGCACATGCATATAATCTGTTACTGTCCTCTATATTCCTGATATTTTGGCAATTTCAGTGATGGTAAACCAAACCATATCTGCAGACTAATAAAGTACGCCAACCTCGTTTTCTTTAATAAAACTAAAGCCTTTTCACCCACGGAGTAATTAACATTGTAATAAAAAATGGTCGTGCACTTATATAATGATGATTGTTAATTAGCTTGGGTGAGAAACATATCAGAAGCGGTAATTAAAAACTAGTTTTATCATTAAATGTTCTCACTATCTTCGATTTTCGATAATACAATTATAAGAAACACACTAAAATATAGAATGAATACAGCTGTAAAAAAAATCTCATTTGCTGTCTTTTATAAACGATTTATTTTTGCAGAGATCCTGCACACACGCAGCCAGCCAGCGAGATGTGTGGAGTCGAGTATTACTTCAACCTCGAAAGAGGATCTCAATCATTTTTATTGCTGGTTGTCGCCAAAGCAAAATGAATATAAATAAATAAAATATATATAAGTACTGGGGAGGATTTGTACAGTACAGCTGCACCATGCAACTAACTTCATATCCGCACAATTCTTAATCACCATTGCCCTCCCACCATCACATTTAGTAGTGCAAGATAAAATAAAATGCTTTAAATCCCACGTACACAATCTGTATCACTCATATAAAGGAGTCAAATACTAATTCTTTCATGTTATTTCTGTGGTGCGCCTAATCTGGGAAGTTACAATTAATTACATCAAGTTACTATTGATTTTATCTTCTCATATTCAATGCTCACATACATTTGAACTGAGTGACTCACAAATATATGAACAGTCGACAATAAAATGAAAATCCTTCCGCGTCCACTACCCCATTGAAACTTTTCTGTCTCGGATTTGACCAGAGAAACTTCGAAACACTGACAATTCACTGATTTTAACTTAGGACACATCGTTTGCTGCTTGAATGGCATACCTTTTAATAACTAATGGTTCGGTTAATCGAAGAAATCACTTAACTTGTTAAAATCTAAGACTTTAGACGCACAATGTTCTCACTCTCTCCTCCTTGTATTAGGTAAATAATTTGAACGAACAAAGGGCACATGATCCGATGTTCGGAGCGAGACACCGAGACAGCTTCGCCCGTCATATGAAACCTGATCTGATGCTCTGAACCAAAGAATATCGAACTTCCAAGTAACAATATCATTCATGCACAAGTATCACTTTTTTTGACGTGATCTTCAACAAAGAAAACAAATAAGTTTTCTGGCATCTTGCGATACTAATCAATACAATGTCTGACTGAACAATTATCTGTAATTATTAAGTTTATTTCACTTGTGTCAGCCATGAAGCTCTCCCTGATCCATGTCTTCAAGATATATTATTACATGACTTGCCTACAGCTTTCGCCTTACCTCTTCAGATCGGGAAATCGATGGAATATAACTTTTTTGCAGCTTTGCTTTGTCTTTGTAAACAAAAACATGTTCATCCTCGTAGAACCATTTCAACGTAGCAGAAAATATTGTAAACATTGCAGAAAAATTTAAATAATGTTGATATGTTACATTGACACCATCCCGGCATGACTCTTCCCAACTATGATAATACCAAATGTCAACTCTGAGGACCCACAAAACCTGCCAGTATACCATACCAACAAGATATTCCTTGCTTGTAAACCCACAGTTTCACACAGTCCGCCATGACTTACCTGAGTACTTTATACAGCAGAGTAGCAACAGCGGTCCACAGTATGTCCCACCAGACACTTCATTCATCCAACATAATATTCTGAACGTTATAAAGAACGTAACATACGCATGATATCGTACGAACTCCTTGAACACGAACGACATCACAACACACGAACACGACGATGTAGTCTCTGGATATAATGAAGATTGGCTGGCGTGAGGTTCACACTTGAATGAATCTTTCCAAAATGGGTATTTCCAACAGGAAGAAAGGGAAAACATAGGGATATGTAAAGGAAAAACGAAATACATTTTTCTTTAAACACATTTAATGGAATCTTTTAAAATTCGGCAATTTATAGGAAACAAAGGAAATTTCGGGATACCTGAAGGCTTACACCATTTTTTTTTTTTTATATCCTGAACGTATTTTTTTTTTTTTTTTTGCTTCTATCTTCACCAGCTATCATGATCACCTAGACACGCTTACTGAACACGGTCATAAAGGGTCCCCTCGGAGCTAAAGAATAACTAGAAACATCTGATAGTAATAAAGTAGAAATGAATAATTAAATAAATAAAGATTAAAGACGGAAGTATGTTTTTTCCTACGGAAAAA
Organism: Panulirus ornatus; assembly: GCF_036320965.1. NCBI lineage: Eukaryota > Metazoa > Arthropoda > Malacostraca > Decapoda > Palinuridae > Panulirus > Panulirus ornatus. The sequence continues at coordinate 13,097,559 of NC_092285.1, forward strand.
AGAGCGAGTTAAACAAAATAATGGGCTCTCTCATTCAATTTCATGCAGCATACTTACAGAAAAATCCATCTGTTAATGATAAATAACACTAAATAACTCCTACATACGGACAGTAATACACAAAGTCAAAAGAAAAATAATAAGCAACTTCGGTGTACTCCGCCATCGTTACCAACCTAAACTCGCTCCTGTATCTCCTCCTCACACTAGAGTTATCTCTGCCCTTTCCCCTAACCCTCTTACTGTGGCCAAAAAAAGATTATATGATGACCATAAATTGCAAAGTTTTCTCAGTAATGTCGCCCATTATTCATCAGAGGCTCACCACCAACTTGGGCTTAGAAATAATATTTGGCTGTATTTTTTTCTCTCACCTTTGTTTATATTTTGACATGTGTGCTGAATACAGTAAATGATTTGTTTTAGTGTACGTATCGAACCATATCCAAAATTTGGATAAAGAACTAATTCTATCTAATCACTATTTGTAGGACAAATACATTTATAGCTATATCCGAAATATAGAGAAGATTTTACCATTAATATATATATATATATATATATATATATATATATATATATATATATATATATATATATATATATATATATATATATATATATATATATAATGGAAGCCCAGCTGAGCAGCACAACACTGGTCTTATAAATAAGATGCCACATGGCGGCAATATAATCCTAGGAACCCTAAAGCGTCCCCAGCGGCGACAACAATATGATAATGGGCGGTGGACGTGACGTAAGGACCATTATTCTGTGAGGCCTTGAGAGCACTTCCAAACCTTGGGGTTTTAATTTGATGGATGTGCTCAAAATATTTTGGTAAATGGAGTGATATGTTTCGTTTACCTCCAACAGTATGGCGAAAGTTTATTCAAATACATATTATTGTTTTGCACTAAATGGTTGTATAGTAATTTAATAATCACATCAAGTAATTGATGTTTGTAATCTAACTTAAAAACCGGGCACATAAATGTCTATGAATACTTTTTTAATTTTGCTTAGTGACTGTGGAATACATTGTGTCCATGTAGGTTAGTTGAACGTTTGAAGATTATCAAAATCATGTAAACAGCATGTCTAAAAATATTGTATAAAAACATCAGGTAACAACCTCTGAAAATTATAATATCACTATTAATATCATGTCAAGAGAAACATACTTACCATTATCCATAGGATTGATAATATCCTTAAACTTGACCCTGTTAACATTATGAGATTATCTTTCCCAAACTGAGGTCAAAGTAAGATATTTCACGGCTCATTAGTTTAATTTCCCCAGCCAGACGTAAAACTCAGTACTAATATAATTTAGGCAGATGAGATTTTTTTTAGTGTGTGTGTGTGTGTGTGTGTGTCTGATGTTAAAATTGTGGATGATGACTTAATTACCTTGCCACCGTTGCTGGCCAGTATAGCTAGATGGATTATATTTATTTCACATAGCCAGGAGACGAGTCCGGAAGTGTTGCCAGTTTCGAGGAACTGCTAGTTACATTATACCATTCTGAGGCGAATGACTTTGAACCTTGGCGACACTTACCTTGCTCCAGTACGATCCATGGGGACATGATAGAGCTGCGGTCATGAATCATAGAGTGTTATGGTTCATGGAATATTTCTCTTTGATTTTGGACTCTACCACAGACGTTGTGATAATTTCCCTGATAGATAAATAAAGAAACATTTGTCATCTTTTATACCAACATTTCTATTCCACATATATTTCAGAGATTTTCCTGAACTACAGTATCTTCCTACTGGTATCAGTCATGTTCTAGTTTTCCATAAGACAATGTACAACTTCACATTTCTAGACCGATATTTCCTGTGAGTTTGCATGTATCTTCCAGCCTAGCGACCTGACTGTCACTAACGTATCCTCGCTCGCTCTCCTCCACCCTGCCAACCACCCTTGGACCGCGTCAGAGAGTTAATTAGTTAATTACCTCGTTAAATATTTAAACAGGATGCAGTGATGGTGGCGACTACCGATTACGTTTGACTAATTGTGACGAGGAGAGTGTGCAGTGAGCGGATGAAAGGCTTATAGTGGTGATTTGATGAGGAAATATGGCTTGTGAAGTGGGCAAGCCCCAGTGGCTTCCACCTCACCTGCTCCTGCAATATTTATATTACGATCAGATTCACCAAGTCTGACATTGTTGGTTTAATGAAGATTTTACATATAAATGTCTACAAGTAGATGTAACACACTTACCCAAACCTTGAAGATAAACTTGATAGTACGTTAATTCTTTAGTGAAACTTTACTTATTATCAAGAAACTAAGATACCTGAATATGGTATAAGGCCTTTTCGTGTGATACAGGGAAAATATAATGTTGGAAGCAAAAAAAGTATCAAAAATGAAATTCTTTTGCTTAAAAAATGTATTTTCCGTAAGAGATCTGGCAAAAAAAAAAAAAAAACTTGTAATTCCCTTTGTCCCGCCAACCTGATCCTGTATCTGTTTCCTCTCAGATACAGATAATATTAAAGCCAGATATGGATAAACTCGAGCCTTACCATTTAATAATAATAATGATAGAGATTCTGTTTATCCCGCTAGCACACGTCCATACTTTTAAAATCACTATATTTCCCTTACACATTCAGAACAGAACTCGTTTTTGCATTCAGTAAAATATTTTTTTGATAAGCATCTGCCTGGCTTTGATATTCATCAAGCATTAATGTCAGGATTCCACACATTCTGGTATTCACTGAATTCAAAATTACAGGAGAGGTGAGTGAGTGAGTGGCTGGCTCGGCTCACCAGAGGAGTTCCAAGCTATGGTCGTGGAGGAAAATATGGTATATTCAGCTAGTGCGTCGTCCACCATTAAAACAAAAATGTTAAACTGTGTTATATATACCAAAATCTATTTGGTTAATTGGTCTTCTACGTCATATTCTGCACTTCAATTGTTTTATCAATATATGTTGTTGACATTATCATGACAATGAGTAAGTAGATATATGAGTAAATGATGAGTTAGACGATTCATGGCTCGATGGTCTGAATAATAATGAAGGTAATTTTTTTTGTGGAAAATCAGTTATAATTTGATTTCTTCCTCCAGGTAATAACTAGAGCGTGTAATGGATATTACTAATATTACCAGAGAAACATGTATTTACTGGACGCTCTCACCCCCTCCCCCCATCCTCTCTCTCTCTCTGAACCTCCCTAGTAAGCCCCCTTGAAGCCACACATCATAGTTAACCTTTACCGGTTCTCCATCGTCCCGTCAGGCAGGAATTCTCCAGGTGGGGAATATAACCCTCCCACATCTTAGATGCCAGAGGTCTCTCTCTCTCTCTCTCTCTCTCTCTCTCTCTCTCTCTCTCTCTCTCTCTCTCACTGGGCAAGCCAAGGGACGGCCAGTCAGCCCAATTCGTTCACAACCATGGCTTTCTCCCCGCGTAATGCCACTCTGTGTTCAATCTTTTCCTCATCTTTCATTATATCATTCTTATTTATTCGTCTCTTTTCTGTCTCCAGATGACGGGGGTAATACAGTTGGTCTATTCTTATCAGTATGTCTGTGAGGGTAACACTGTCTTGATCCCGTTCGTCAAGTTTTAGATGTTGGTGAACAACGTAACTTTTTAACTCCTTAAAGAAGTTCGATTATTCTATAATGAAGTCATGTTATTATTTTCTATTGATGAGGTTATAAGGGAACAATGCCCCCTGAGCAGGGTAGTACGATCCTTCAATGTGGCAAGAAGGGTCAGGTCAAACGCCAGGCAGTCATATCCAAGGGTCGTATACTTGTGCTTAAGGGTTGTACTCTCGTGTTCAAGGGTCGTACCGCAATGTTTAAGGTCGTATCGTCGTGTTCAAGGGTGGGGGTCCAGTCGTGTTCAAGTTCGTACCGTCGTGTTCAAGAAGTTAAAATTCATACTAACACAAGTTCTTTTCGGTTGGAATTCAGCTCGAATCCTCTCCTTAAAACAACGAACCCAGGTACTAGAGTTACCGAAGAGAGAGAAGTTGAGGCACACCACCCTGGGAAAGAGAGCGGCCACGACCCCACAGCCTCCAAGACCACGACTTGATAAAGAGAGTCGTGAGGCAGACGACCCTCCCGGCTGCCTGGGATTACTGTGGGAAGACGACCAGAGACCTCTGGTGTCAGGCGGGAAAAGTACAGCGACTCCCTGGGCGGAGAGAGAGAGAGAGAGAGAGAGAGAGAGAGAGAGAGAGAGAGAGAGAGAGAGAGAGAGAGAGAGAGAGAGAGAGAGAGAGAGAAGGGGGCTAGATAAAGGCGGATTTAGCCGTCACGTTTCAATAAAGGACGATGTAGTATACTGGATTTGGAATCTTTTGCGGCGGGATGTTTTATGTATGATTTAACATTTAACATTTTTGACGATGATATAACCTTTAGGGCGTGTATGAGTGACGACTAGAACTATAAAGGTCTAATATATATATATATATATATATATATATATATATATATATATATATATATATATATATATATATATATATATATATATATATATATATATACCGTAATTATTTAACAAATCACTAGCATTTCAATGAATAAACACCATACAAACATACACTCTCTTGTCTGTGCATTTTGCCCTACCTGACCCAACTCCTCTCCTTCATCCTTAAAGAGAAAGGTGACCTTTTCTACCAGCAGAAGGATATCAGATGGTTCCATGTCCGTCTGGAAGTCCACCTGTGGAAGCCTTGACCTCACCCCCTTCACCTACCTGGGCACGATTCTTCAGTTGACCTCGTCACTAACCTCACATTAACCTCAGTGGCAGCAGCGATAATGTTTGTGACACAACACATCCTTTGTACACACCATCTTGCCTCCATCCATAGTGGTAGGTTTGCTCCCCAGGGCTGTTTGCTGGGGAGTGGCCAGACAAGCCGCTGTGCCACGTAATTACAGTGTGGCTGTTTGGCAATTCAATGGGGGGGGAGGGGGTCGTAGTTGTGATGTACGTTTTTTTCCTTTATACCTCAAAGCTTTGGAACACACGACCTCCTCATCTCATCCCTAACAACTATGGTCTAGGCTTTAAAAGAAAAATAAATATTTCACGTCCCAAATTCTTAAAATTCTCTTCCTCATCCACTCTTTCTCTCTGTTAAGACCCGGGCTCAGTGTGTAGTTTAGTTTGCGACTGGAGAGTCCATCATAAGGGGAAAAAATGGAAAAGAATATTCTGCTTCACTATCTTTCCGCTATTTCTAGTGTTAGGTGGAGAGGAGACTGGTTTTATCCTGTCTCTTATCTACAGTGGTGAGCGTAGAGATGATACCCTATACTTCATCATCCCGTCCCTCCCTATCTACAGTGGTGGGTGGAGAAGTCTCTCCTGCAATATTATCCTATCCGCCATCTACCTGAACAAGAATTTATCATACTATCGCCGCCATCTAGCACTTTATCTCGTCATAGACCATCAGGTCTTCTATTCTCCAGCTTTCCCAAATACACCCTTAAGGATGATATCAAATACCTAGCCATTATACTCAAGGGCCGTACAGTCGTGCTCTAGGGTCGTAATGTCGTACTCATGAGTCGTACCCTCTCGCTCAAGAAGTTAGAAAATTTATTGATAGGTAACCTACCTCTCCAAAACCTGTGATATCACAAAACATTTGGAGATAAAGTTTACCATCATCCTGTGAATATCATACGAAATCATCCATCATTTAATGACCTGCTCTTACCATGAGCCACGTAACGAACAGGAATTATTATATTGGACCCAAAGCGACGCTGATTAATCTGTGAACTGACGAATTCTTGATGGACTCAGCAACCGCTCAGTGTCTGGTTAATAATACGTTTGGTTGATGGCGAAAATGGAATGGTCACACGAGGTAATATTTAAAGTATAATTCGACTAAAGTGAGGATGAGACACTATTTAAAATCTGATATAACCTGGGAAGATTACTTACGGGTTTAGATTTTGGGGAACAACATGTAAGGGTTTGTCACAAGTGTAACAAAATTCCTATATATGTACAGCTAAACTAACTTCTCGTCCATACTCATACTTCTGGTACGTTTGCCATGATAAAACAACAGCAGGAGAAAGCGCGAGAAAAATTCAAACGCGTCTCTGTAAGGCAATGAATATTTCACAACGGTTAACGAAGCCTCCCTTGCGTAGGTGCCTTGCTGGTTAATAATGGGTGGGAACGACCCGCGGCAGGTCAGGGGTCACGTTCAGAGAAGCAGGAAGAAGCGACAGAGGTTATAAAAGGCCGTAATGCCGTCGAGGTCACGAAGTACGAGTCAACCGTTTGAGAGAGAGAGAGAAGTCGACAGCCTCTCTCAGCCACACTTGGCCAACTACCCAGGCAATCGCGCCACACCTGCCTCTGTCACTTGGTTTCCTGACCCCCTGTCCCACGGCACGGTTCAACCCCTGGTATTCCCTAGCATTCCGAAGCATCTTTAATCCCAAACATAACATAGTTCCCAAGCATTATGATTTCGAAACAAGACAAATGCTAACCTACGTTAATCTAATTTGAGCTTTATCGTATCATGATCTTTTTTTTTTATATACATTTTTGGGTTAATGTTGCTACGGGTCTTCCATGTTCCGGAATTATAACCTTTCGAGCACAACCGTAAGATTCTTAAGCACGACAGAGGGACCCTTAAGCACAACGGTACGGCCCTTGAGCACGACGGTACGGCCCTTGAGCACGACGGTACGGTCCTTAAACACAACGGTACGGCCCTTGAGCACAACGGTATGGCCCTTAAGCACGACGGTACGGCCCTTAAACACAACGGTACGGCCCTTGAGCACAACGGTATGGCCCTTAAGCACGACGGTACGGCCCTTAAACACAACGGTACGGCCCTTGAACACGACGGCATGGCCCTTAAGTTGAGCAAGAAGGGACCTTCTCAGACATATGTTGGATCTATGAACACCAAAATAATCTCAAACTCAAAAATTTATCATCATTACCCACTACTAGAGCTCCATTTTACATGTAATGGACTGACTCTGCTTTAATGGCTTCCCTTGCGTGCATAACGAGACGCCCTGTGGCCAATTGCATGACAGTCATGCCTGGTATGCACCAACTAATCTCGAACTAAATTACACAGTGGACGTTAGTGATGTTGTACCCGGATAGATAAGC